>NC_087195.1:4320000-4332500 GCF_035594125.1 Scylla paramamosain
AAGAGAATTAATAAAGAGACAATGGGAATGAAAGGAAGGAAAGGAGGAAAGGAGGAATCAAGTCTAATGGAGAAAGAAGGAGAAAGAGAAAGAAATAAGAAGAAGAAGAAGAAGAAAAAAAAAGAGAGAAATTAAGAAAAAAAAAACTCAACAATGTACGAATAAAAAAAATACAAAATGCAAAGAAAAAAAAAGAAAAAATCGAGTAAAAAAATGAAGGACAAAGAAGAAGAAGAAGAAGAAGAAGAAGAAGAAGAAGAAGAAGAAGAAGAAGAAGAAGAAGAAGAAGAAGAAGAAGAAGAAGAAGAAGAAGAAGAAGAAGAAGAAGAAGAAGAAGAAGAAGAAGAAGAAGAAGAAGAAGAAGAAGAAGAAGAAGAAGAAGAAGAAGAAGAAGAAGATCTCAACATTCCACTGACCTTGAGATACCAGAAAGTTTGTGCAGTGTTACCAAAACCCAATAACCTCCATACCCCCCTCCCTCCTCCCCTCCTTCCCTTGAGCCTATCCAGTTCCCCTTTAATAATCCCCAGTAGGCCTATATGTTTCCTAAAGTAGGCCTACTGATTTTGCCTTATGCATTTTTGAGGAGTTTTTAAGACGATTGCATATATTTCTCTCTCTCTCTCTCTCTCTCTCTCTCTCTCTCTCTCTCTCTCTCACACACACACACACACACACACACACACACACACACACACACACACTGGATGCTGATGCTGATGATGATGATGATGATGATGTGTGTGTGTGTGTGTGTGTGTGTGTGTGTGTGTGTGTGTGTGTGTGTGTGTGTGTGTGTGTGTATTATTATTATTATTATCACTCTCATCATTACCACCATCAGTCATTATTATAATTATCATTATTACTGTCTTCATTATTATTACTATTATTATCATGAAAAATTATCATCAACAATTAATTATCACCACTCCCAACACCTCCGCTACCCCATAACAAACAAACAAACAAACAAAGAACAACAACAACAACAACAACAACAACAACAACAACGAACACACAACTCAACCATAACACATAAATCAAGAGAACAAAAGAAAAGAGAAAGTTATACGATAAATTAAAAAAAAACTTTAAAAACTCTGGAAAAGAAAAGAAAAGAGAAAGAAAGAAAGAGAGAAAGAGAGAAAGATTGAGTATTTAAGGAATTTCTGAGCGTTTAATTACAAGGACGACAGTACAAATCCTGGCCCAGCAGGTGACATAGAAAACGGACTTGCATTTAGGTCAGACTCTCTTAAAGTATTCAAGTCACCTTTCCTCTGCTAATTCAGGGATTCGCGGACCAAGAAGTACAAAAGAACAGATACAAGGAAATAGAGAGAAGACATGAATTTAAATACTCTCTCTGGTACACACACACACACACACACACACACACACACACACACACACACACACACACACACACACACACACACGCACAGAAGAAGTAGAAATAAAAAAATAAAAAAAGGAGAAAGAGGAAGAACGGAGGAGAAGTAACAAAACAGAAGGAAAGATAAAAGGCAGTACAGAAAAATGAAGTAATGTCTAATATACGGTTTCACTTTAGGTAGAATAAGAATAAAAACAAAAAAAGACAAAAAGGAGAACAAAAAAAAAACAAAAAGTAAAGGGAAGACGTAAATGATTAATTCCAAATATACGAAAATACAAGAAAATAGAAAAAAGAAAGAAAGGGAGAGAGAAAGAGAGAAATGAAAAGAAGTAACGAAGAGGAAACAAAGGCGAGGCAAAATGAAGACAGAAAAGTTAATTACTCTCTCCAATACACGGTTTCATTTCACGAAGGACAAAGAAAAAAAGTGAGATAGAAAGGGAAAAAAAAAATCGTATCCCAGTATAAAGATAGAAGAACTTGAGTGCATAAGATAATAAAAATGGGAGAGAGAGAAAGAAAGGAAGGAAAAAAAAGAATCGCGTTTCAGTACAAAAAATACAAGAAAAAAAGACGAAAAAAAGAAAGACGAAAGATAAATAAAAAAGAAAATAAAGACAGACAAAACAGAAAACAATAATCGTATTCCTGTATTAAATATGAAAACTTGTGGACATAAGAAAAAAAAAAGATAAAAAATAAAAAAAGATACACAAGATAAAAAAAAAGTCGGATTCTAGTACAAACACACAAAAGAACTCTAAGTGCATAAGATAATAACAAAACTCGTGTGTGTGTGTGTGTGTGTGTGTGTGTGTGTGTGTGTGTGTGTGTGTGTGTGTGTGTGTGTGTGTGTGTGTGTGTTCTTGCTAGGTTTGGTCCACGCCTCTGCTGTCTATTGGTATATCAGCTTTTTGTTTAGTTCCTTTTTAAGCGCGATTTTTGTGTGCTATTGCTGGTGGTGGTGGTGGTGGTGGTGGAGGAGGAGGAGGAGGAGGAGGAGGAGGAGGAGGAGGAGGAGGAGGAGGAGGAGGAGGAGGAGGAGGAGGAGGAGGAGAAGGAGAAGGAGGAGGAGGAGGAGAGAATGAAGAAGAAAACAACAACAACAACAACAACATTACTACTACTACTACTACTACCTACTACTACTACCAAAACCACCACCACCACCACCGCTTTTTACACACAAGGGAGGAAAAACCAAGGACAAAAACAAATTCAGGAAGAAAAAAAAAGGCTCCACTAATTGTCTCTTTCCCCCACGAGAGAGAGAAAAAAAAGGAAAAGAAAGAAAGAAAAATAAAAACTTACTGTAGTACTAATGATAATAACACCATTACTTTACTCATATTACCAACATTACCACAACCAATAACAACAACAACACTACGTCCATTACCACCACTACTACTACCACAACAAATACCACCACCACCATCACTACCAACTCAAGGGAAGGACAGGAGGAAACAGTACGACGAGAGCTGCACCTCCCTATATCTAATGACCCATCCCATCAATATGAGTAGGCCAGGCAGGGGCAGTGACTCGTGCCTCACACACCAACAACAAGAACTTGAGAGAGAGAGACATGGAGACTACTACGGTAATGCAATATGAGGTAGCAGAGGAGATTACTACTGTGGTTCTTGCATCTACTCCACATTGGGAAGAAAGAGAGGAGGACTGAGTGGCTAGACTGCTTGAAGGAAAGTGTAAGAGGAGGGAAGAGGTAGTGCAATGTAGAGATTACTACTTTATTTGTTGTTCTCTTATCTAAGGCCAGAGACTAAAAAAAGAGAGGTGGACCGTGGTGGGGAAGAGGACAATGGGAGTACATGGGAGAGAAAAGGAAGGGAAGACAATGCTGGAAAAAAGAGTGTGATTGGAAGTATATGAGAGAAAAGGGGAAGAAAGAGAGGAAGAACAAGACTGAGGAAAAGAAGAAAATGGAAGTACATGGGAGAGGAAAGACAGGAGGGAAGAGACCTATGATAGAAAAAAGACAATGGGAATGAAAGTAAATGAGAGAAGTTAATTGGAGAAGAAAGAGAGAAAGAACAAGAGAAGCACGTTGGAAGGAAGACAATGAAAGTAAATTAGAGAGGAAAGAGGGCAATGTAAGAAAGAAAATAATGGAAGGACATGGGGAAATAAGAAGAGGAAGATAAAAAAAGAGGTATATGAAATTTGTAAAGGTGGATGTAAGACAGGTAGGGACAGACAAAGCAGCACCACATGATAAAACCACACAGAAAACACTTATCACAGACAGCGACCCGTACACAGACAGACACACACTGAGGAGAAGAGGTCAACATTATTGCAGCATTAGTTTGTCTCTGATATTGCTCTGTTAAAGGGTTAGCGTGGTGTTGAGTCAGCTGTGGTGTTGTGTGGCGGTAACAAATGGTGGCAGCGGTGGTGGTGGTGTCTTGAAGGGCTGTATTGAGTTTAGAGTTGTATTATTGTATTCTCCTGCGGTGTTTTGGAGTTGTTATAAACGATGGTAGCAGTGGTGGTGATTTCTTAAAGGTTTATATTGATTAAGTGTTGTATGTTTGTGTGTTATTATGGTTATTGGTTAGAAATAGTCGTGTGTTGATGTGTTAAATTGACTTCAATGATCTACGTTCTTGTGGTGTCCTGAGGTTGTTACAGATGGTGACAGTGGTGTTGGTAAAGTCTTAAAAGGTCATAACTGAGGTCAGTGTTATATCCTACTCGCTGCCACCATTTGTTAAAAAGCTGTAAAGATGCCACGGCTCATAACACTTGATCTGTCACCTATAACAAGTCCTCCAAGTCTTCCACCATTTCTTCGATGGTCTATAACACTTCTGCATGGCTATATCAACTGTTCTATCGCTTATAATACTTGTTCTTGAGCGCATAACATCTTTTTCATGGATCAAAATAGATGCGAGTTTCTGAAGGGAGTGATGTACAGGAGGAGAGAGAGAGAGAGAGAGAGAGAGAGAGAGAGAGAGAGAGAGAGAGAGAGAGAGAGAGAGAGAGAGAGAGAGAGAGAGAGAGAGAGAGAGAGAGAGAGAGAGAGAGAGAGAAACATATCTCAAGCTCTAACTTTACACATGGGAAGAAACACGGAGGAAAAAAGGGAGGAAAAAAAGGAAGGAAAAAAGGGAGGACAGAAATTGCGTTGGGACGGAAGATGACAGGAAGGTGTTATTACTCTTCTTTCCTCCTCCTCTCCTTTCTCCTTCTATTATCTTCTCTTCTTGTTCTTCCTTTTCACCCTATTCTTCTTTTTTTCTTTTCTTTAATTTTTTTTGTTTTGTTTTCTTCTCCTTGTTTATGTTCTTTTCACTTCCTTCTTCTTCTTCTTACTACTACTACTACTACTACTACTACTACTACTACTACTACTACTACTGCTACTACTACTATCACAAGACACATATAAAAAAAAAAGCAACAGAACACTTAAAATTTTATATCGGTACTTACTCGCCGTCGTTGGAGGAGGGGAAAGAGGAGGAAGAAGAAGGGGATGAGGAAGAGGAAAAGGTGGAGGAGGAAGATTCGTATCTGTACCTGTTCTCTACCTGTCTTCTCACCCTGAAAAATGTAAGTAAGAGGAAAGAATTATGACAGAACAACAAATTCTCCTTACACACACACACACACACACACACACACACACACACACACAGAAAGGGTAGGTCATATTTATGCTTTCAGCCAAGAATAGTCGTGGAAAGTTTACAGTTTCTTAACAATTTAGGGCAGCCACATTGGTCCCATAAATTGAGCTCCGAACTTACCGCCAAAGAAAATGAGAAGTGATCGCGTAGAGGGGAAGAAGAGGGGGAAACTTTAACAATTCCAACATTACTTCCTTTCCTAAGATTCCGATCAGTTTGAGAATTAATGGATGCTGTCTCGTTTTACCTTCTCCTTTCCTTGTCCTTACCTTGTCATTACCTGTCCCCTAATTAGCTTGCCTTTAACGAGCTGCCCTAAATCACCGGGGTTTAATGGCTTGTTAAGGTGTGTAATTAAGGTTAGACTCGTTATCTGTGCTGTTGTTGTCTGTGATATATTTTTATTAAGAGGAATGGTCTTAAGAGTTGCTTGGGATGTATAAGATGATGTAAGGAGGTTGATATGTCACTTGCTATCTTGAGCTGAATATTGAGTGAAAGAATGAAGGGATGTTGATGTCTAAAGAAAGTTTACCTGTTTGTCTGTCTGTCTGTCTGTCTGTCTGTCTATCTATCTATCTGTTCATTTGTCTGTCAGTGTTTGTATGTTTGTTGTTTTGTTTATTTGTCTGTCTATCTGTCTATACTTTTTGTCTATATGTTTATCTGTTCATGCTAGAACATAAAGGGGAAGAGATTAACACACACACACACACACACACACACACACACACACACACACACACACACACAATCCCTATCAAAAACATTGGTGGCAGCGGTAGGATACACACACACACACACACACACACACACACACACACACACACACACACACACACACACACACACACACACACACACACACACACACACACACACACAAGAGCAAGCAAGCAAGCGTACAGGGTGGAACAAAAATATTTAATAGTAAGCTTTAGCAGAAATTTCCCGAGCGTGCATTTCAAGATTGACAGCGCTATTCTGAACCCTTGCCGCGGAGGAGGAGGAGGAGGAGGAAGAGGAGGAGGAGGAAGAGGAGGAAGAGGAGGAGGAAGAGGAGCAAGGAGATAGGGATAATACAAGATTCCATTCAGTATAAAGGCTTCAATGGTTTTTAAAGGAGATACAGTCTTTTATTCCTCGCCCAAAGTTCTTAAGGGGCCAGAGACATACAATAGCGGAGGGAAGGGTGGTAGTGGTAATAGTAGCAGTGGTAGTATAAGTAGTAGTAATAGTAGCAGTTGTAGCAGTAGTCATAGCAGCAGCAGTAGAAGCAGTAATAAAAATCTGCCTCACACCACTCCTATGCGCCATAAAGAGCCATAAATCAAACCATAATTCCCAGTTTTATTACGGTTCTGAAATAAAAGAGCCAAGTTCATGACTATTAAAGTGTGCCCTTCATTATTATTATTATTATCATCACGCCCGTTTTCTATTTTTAGTGAAAATATTTTCTTCTCATATTAATTAACTTATATGTGGCTCGCATTCTGAATATTAATGAGTAAGTGATAAGTGTTTGTTCTGTTTTAGTTTATATTAGTATTATTATTATTATTATTTTTTTTTTTGGCTTTTTTTCAGTCAGTCGGTCTGCTTGTATTTTCTTTTCTGTCTGTCTACCTGCCTGCTTGTCTGTCTTTCTGTCTACTTTCTGTCTGAATTTTCTTCTTTGTTTGCTTACCTGCTTGTCTTTTCTTATCTGTCTGTCTACCAGTTTATCTTTCTTTCTGTCTCTCTGCTTGCCTGTATTTCCTCCTTTGTCTGTCTGTCTATCTGTGTCTATTTCCTTCTCAGTAAGTCTCTCTCTCTCTCTCTCTCTCTCTCTCTCTCTCTCTCTCTCTCTCTCTCTCTCTCCAGAACAAACATTGCCAGGTTCTAAGCTCACACAAGGAGTTCGAAGCACTCAGTGAAGCAGGGTTTGCATTGACTCAAGCCTCCCTCACTCACTCCTTCCCTCCCTTCCTCACTGATTCACTTACTCACTCACTTGCTCACTTACTACCTCACAAACTCACTCATTCCCTCCCTCACTCACTCGCTCACTCACTCATTCCCTCCCTCTCTCACTCCCTCACCTCCTCATTCCCTTCCTCACTCAAACAAAAAGCAAAAAGGTTTAAATTCTACCTTAAACTTTATTATAGTTCGTGGTCTCGCTTCCCTGTGTAAACTTTTGGCCTCTCTCTCTCTCTCTCTCTCTCTCTCTCTCTCTCTCTCTCTCTCTCTCTCTCTCTCTGGCCAAAGTTCAAATGGCAATATCTGCTCTCCTACACTAAATATATAATAGATAAACTAATAACTTGATAAATAGACAACTTCTTTATCTCATTTTTTTCTTTATATTAATGAGTTTTTTTTTATTTTCTTGTTTTACGCAGATTGAGTCTTCCTTTTTACATTTTTTCACTTTTCTTTATTTTTTTTATTTCTTTTGTCTCCCTTTCTTTTCTTTCCTCCTCCTCATCCTCCTCCTGCTGTTGGTGTTGTTTTCTTCTTCGTTGCTTTCTTTTCTCTTCTTTTTCTTCTTCCTCCTGTTCATTTTCTCCCTCCACCCACTTTTCTTTCTCGTACTTTTCCTCCTCCTCCTCCTCCTCCTCCTTATCATCATCATCATCATCGTCTATATAATTTTCTCCATTCATTTCCTTTCTCATCATCTTCCTCCTCCTCCTCCTCCTCCTCCTCCTCCCTATTTTTGCTCCTCCTCATCCTGGCAAGAGATCAACAAGTCCCTGTCATCTCAGAGAAAATAACAGTAATCCCTCTGACCAGAAAAAAAAAACGTTGCCTGACTTCCTCATCCCATTTTCTTTAACGAAGTGCTTGCTTGAGGCCCCCCTGAAAAACCGTGTCTTGGTATTATAATGGAGTAAGGGGATACATTTTTTTTTTTTTTTGTGGGGCGGAGGGAGATCAACACGTTTTCTTTTGCTTTTATTATGTACTCTCATGTATTTTCTTTTATTATATTTTCTTTTTTTTATTATTGTTATATTTCCTGTTTTTTTTTATGTATTGAGTTTTTTTTTATTTCGTTTTATTTCATTACTTTTGCTGTTGCTTTTATGATGTATTTTCTTGTGTATTTTATTCTGTTTTTTGTTTGATTTTATTCTGTGCTATTGTTCTGTTAGTTTTTTTTTATCATGTATTCTGTTATCTTGAAATGTTGTATGGATTCTTTAATTTACCTAATGGCTGTTCGTTATACATACATTTATCATCTTACTATTTTATTATATTTTTTCTGTTCTTCATTTATCTGTTTATATTATTATTTTTATTATCATTATTACTGTTATTATTATTATTATTATTATTATTATTATTATTATTATTACTAACAACAACAACAACAACAACAACAACGATAACAATAATAATAATAACAGTCACCGTAATGTACAGAAAACGAGAAAATATCAGCACTGGCGTTAAGTCATAACTCACTCAGGTTGTAAAATAAATAACACGAAGCGAGAAAGGACACAGTCTTACATAACCTTTCCTTTTTTTTCTTTTTAATTCCTGGTTCTGTTATGTCCTTAGTTTGGCGATATTTTCGTTTGTTAATCACGAATTCCGCGTTACCATTAGGCCGTGGTGAACTGTTATTGCCGCGCCGCTGTTTGCTGCAGGCCCTTCCTTCGCCAATCCGGGACTTGCCTGCTGCTGTAATTAAAACTTTCCATTAAAAAGTTCTTCCCCCTCAGTGATCCCATCCGGCCGAAGGCACGTGTTCCTGAGGCCCGGGAAGTCTTGCCGAAGCGGGAGGCCCAGGGATCCTCAGGGGTCATGCAGGGAGTCCTTGCCGTGAACACTGCTTGATGGAGCCCTCTCTCTCTCTCTCTCTCTCTTCTTCTTTTAGAGAGAGTTGTCCTTTGTTCGTTTTGAAGATAGAGTTCTTTTTTTTTTCTTTCCTCTCTATATGGAGTCCTCGCTCTCTTCTCTCTCTCGTCCCGAACACTGATGTCCTTCTCTCTTCTCTTTCTCTTTAACACCAACAGAAGGAGTCCCACTGATCTTTTGAATCAAAACATAGAGTCCTTGTCCTGAACAGACTTAGGTGAAGTCTTTTTCTCTTTTGTTCTGCCCTGAATATCAATAAATGGAGTAATTTTTGTCCTTAAGATCACCAGATGGAAACCTTTATTTTCCCTCAGTCCAGTGGATGGTATTTTCTGTCTTCAAGGTCAATTAGTGGAGGGATCCTTCCAGCCAACACATGAAGTCCTTGTTTTCAACACTGCTAGGTGGAGTCCTTTCTCCTCATAAATGGAATTCTTCTTTGTCCTAAAATAAAAAAAATAGAGGCCCCGGAATCTTTCGAATCAATACATGGAGTCCTTCTTGTCCTTAAGAGACGGAGTCCTTCTCTCTTCTTTCTGTCCTAAAAAAAGAAAAAAAAAATCCCTGGTCTGCATAAATGTCAGTAATCTCTGTGTCGCATCCCACCGCTGCCACCATTTGCTGATGACATGATGTTTTGTTTCTTTCGCTTTGACAGTTTTGCATTACTAATACCACTTCTGTCTCTTATAACAACCTTCTATGGCTTATAACATCTTTATGTCAACCCCTTTCTGTCGCTAATAACAGATTTCTATTATTATCATCACTTCCTCTATTGCTCATAACACGTTTCCATTACTAATTCAATTTGTTCCATTGCTTATAACTTCTATCAGTTATAACACATTTATATCGCTTAAACATCTTTCTATTACTACCACCTCTTGCTCCAACGCTCATAACACTGGCGCCATAACTCATAACACTGGCCCCATAACTCATAACACTCCTCCTCACTGCCTATAACTCTTTGGCGGTTTGTGTCAATCTCGGGGACAGATCAGCCTCGCCCACCAGCGTCTTGTGAAAGTTTACACGTTTTTTTCTCCCAAACTTCTTCACCACACTGATAGTTTGTCTCCACACTCCTCAGCACTCCGCCTCACTAACATTCCCGGCACGCAGTACACACACACACACACACACACACACACACACACACACACACACACACACACACACACACACACACACACACACACACACACACACACACACACACAGAGAGAGAGAGAGAGAGAGAGAGAGAGAGAGAGAGAGAGAGAGAGAGAGAGAGAGAGAGAGAGAGAGAGAGAGAGAGAGAGAGAGAGAGAGAGAGAGAGAGAGAGAGAGAGAGATACACCAATAAACACCAATAAGAAAAAAATAATGAAACAACAAAACCATCTTAATCATCCTATCTTTTTTTTAACCTCACCTTACCTTACCTTTCACCACCTACAATACCTCTCTCTCTCTCTCTCTCTCTCTCTCTCTCTCTCTCTCTCTCTCTCTCTCTCTCTCTCTCTCTCTGCCAATACCCGTACACACTAACCCTTCATCTCTGTCCTGGCCTCCTCCACAAACACATGGCAGCATGCAGAAAGTCACGAGGCATTCCAGTGATATATCTAGCTTTCACTGCCTGGCGTGAGGGTGTCCTATAAACAACAGACTCTTGCACTGAAGCTTTATGGCGCGGAAACTGCGGCTAAGAGGAAGAGGAAGGGGCAAAAGAGGGCTGCTGGGGACTGAGTGGGCAGGGAAGGGGTGCATGAGGGTGGGGAATGGGGTGAATGAGGGCAGGGTAAGTGTAGAGTGTGTCTCGTGGTCTGCCTGTGTGTTTAAGATATGGTCCTGTCAGTATTCTTGAAGTGTTTTCCCAAGGGGCTTTGCATTTTTACTAAGGAGGGTTAGAGAGGATCTGAATGTTTTATAAAGGGATTGGAACTTCAAGTAGACTGGCTGAGCAGGATGTACACGAGTGAATCATGATGGCATTTGTGTGTTTGGAGCTTTTTGTCTTTCCTGTCACTGATTAGTGGTGGAGGTAGAAAGACGAATATAATGATAAAACAGACACAAATAATTAGACAGACAAGTAGTCAGTGAAAAGACGAGTAAACGATCATTAAGACAGACAGACAAACAAGGACAGACAGAAAAGACCAATTAATAGTTTAAACAGACAGAAACAGATTAAAAAGACGAATAAACAGATAATTAGACAGGCAAACAGACAGAGACAAATTGAAAAGACGAATAAACAGATAAGACAGAAAAAAAACAGATAGACAGAAAAGACGAATAAACAGAGAGTAAGACAAACAAATACGGACAGAAAAGACAAATAAACAGACAGACAAACATAAACACAGACAGGAAAAGACGAATGAATACAAAGACTAAAGCAGACAAAACAGACAACCAGATAAATTATAAAGATAAATTCAATCAAACAGACAGGTAGGTTGACAGACAGGTAGGCACGTGAACAGAAGAATAGACAGAGGAATAAACGATAAACTAGACAGACACAATGATTGAAGTTCACAAGGAGATAGACAGAGATACACAAACTGACAAAGAGACATTGAATAGATAGTGACAGAGATAGAAAGGTAAAAAGACAGAAAAGGTGACAGACTAAGAGACAGAAAGAGATATATTGAAAAGGAGACAAAGACAGTTTAAGAAAGTGGTATATAGAAAGACACACAGAGAAACAGAGAGGTAGACAGATTGAAAGAGAAATAGATTGACAGAAAGGCAGTTACATAAAAAGACAAAGTGAGAGATTGAGATTAAGAGAGAGGTAGATAGACAGAAATACGTAGATAGACAGATAAAGAGAAACAGAGAGAAAAAAGATAAATAAATAGATAGACAACCAGAAAAAGAAGAGAGATAAATAGATACACATATAAAGCAGGCAAATAGATAAACAGATAGACAGATGATCTACTAACTACGATAAAAAAAAAAGTTAGGCAAATATACAAACTAAGAGACTAAAACACTAACAAAGAAATAGACAGACTGACGGACAAACTGACTGATGGACAGACACCAGCCAGTCAATAAGTCAGTCAGCCAGCCAACCTTCCTTCCCTGTCCAGAACAAGGGCGCAGTTAGTGGTGGTGTTATCAAGCAAGACTCATAGTTACAGTTAGACAAAACTAACTTTAATTGGCAAGGAAACTGTTTTAGCCTGTTATTGGACGGCAGTATTGGAAACTAATATGAGGGTCCGAGAGAGAGAGAGAGAGAGAGAGAGAGAGAGAGAGAGAGAGAGAGAGAGAGAGAGAGAGAGAGAGAGAGAGAGAGAGAGAGAGAGAGAGTAAAAGACAATACAAGTTAATTAGTCTCTCTCTCTCTCTCTCTCTCTCTCTCTCTCTCTCTCTCTCTCTCTCTCTCTCTCTCTCTCTCTTTCTCTCTCATATATTCTGCCTATCTATCTGTTTGTTTACCCGTTTTCTCAATTTTTTTATTAATTCTTCCCTTCGTTTCTGTCTATTTATGTTTCGTCTATTTTCTCTGTTTATTGCTCCTTTTGTGCATGTCTGTTTCTTTCTGTTTATTCTGTCTTTAT
>NC_087195.1:4342500-4380000 GCF_035594125.1 Scylla paramamosain
TTTCAGTTTTTTACAAATATGAAGGAGCGAAGATCATAAGGGATTCGAACCAAGAAACAAAGGATGTGTTGCTTAGAAGGTTGCCAGTGAGCCAGCACAACTCGAGCCCCGGGGATTGTGTGGCTTATGTTTATGCTCTCTCTCTCTCTCTCTCTCTCTCTCTCTCTCTCTCTGGAAGTGTCTTTAAAGTTGATATTTTTCCTGCTAATCCTAATTCTCTCTCTCTCTCTCTCTCTCTCTCTCTCTCTCTATTGTCTTAACTTCTGCTTCGTCTTATCCACTTTTCTTCTTCGCTTCTATTCATCATCTTTATCACGAATCCAATTGTTTTATTATGCAGGTCTTCTCTCCTTCCTTCCTCCTTCCTTCTTCCTTCCCTCACTTCTTTCTTCTAACTTTCATATCCTCCAGTTTCTCATTCACATTTTCTCTTCTTCCCTTTCTGTCTCCTCATCTCATCCTTCCTCTCATCTCTATTACTGTTCCTTTTATCATCAATCATTCCCTTCCTCTTTCCATCTCTATTCATTTTATCGTCTCGTTTTCTTCTTTCCTACATTTTTTTTCATTTGTGTATCATGATTTATTTTTCTATTCTTAAGTGTTTCGTTTCTTCTCGTCCAATTTAGTACACACATACATACACACAAACACTCTCTCTCTCTCTCTCTCTCTCTCTCTCTCTCTATTCAAGCACGTTTCTCATTTTCTTACTCATTCTTTTTTTCCTTTCTCTCTTTTTCCCATCCTTTCTTTAAATCTTGTATTACCTTTTATTCCTTCTCATCTTAATTTCTTCCCTTTCTCTCATCATCACCCTTCCTCCTCTCTCTCTCTCTCTCTCTCTCTCTCTCTCTCTCTCTCTCTCTCTCTGGTGCATTGGTACTCAACAAACCCTTTATCTCTCTTATCTACCTGGGCTGACGTAAGCACTGTGTTGTCGGGGCGTCGAGGCAAATGTTAACACCTGCTTGTGTCCCTCGCTGCCGGAGATAGCGTGGGAGGCGCCTTACTTAGCAGATAGTAACAGATAGGAGGGTTGCTTCCCGGGGAGAGAGAGGCAGAGGGAGACACAGGGAGGGGTTGTAACACGCTGGGTCTGGGTGCATGTTTACTGGTGGTGGTGGTGGTGGTGGTGGTGGTGGTGGTATCAAAATGGATTGCAGTATTATTATCACTGGCATTTTAGTTGTTATCATTATCGGTGTTACTATTGTTATGAGTATCACTGTTACAACTATTTCTGCTATTAATCCTCCTCCTCCTCCTCCTCGTATTACTAACATTATCATCATTGTTAGCATAAGTAGCAGATGAACTAGTATTAACAACATAAGTAGCAGTAGTAGTAAAAGTTGTGGCAGTAGTAGTATCAACATTAGTATTAGCAGTATTTAGTGACAGTAGCATCAGTAGCAGTAGGAACGGAAACAGCAGCATCCTCAGTCATCATCTCCCAAATACTTACGTCAATTTCAGATATTCGACATCAGCGGCGGGAGGGAAACACAACAACCTTTTACAGTTTGGCGGAAACGACGGAGCGGGGACTGTAAAACGCAAAGACGCCGATAAAAGAAGAAATAAAATAGTTAGTACATTATTTATAGGCGCGCGTCACTCCCTCCGCGATGCCAGATGAAAAATGTGGCTCAGAGCGTGACGGGGGTGACGGTGATGGAGGAGGAGCAGGACATGAGAGAGGAAAACTAAGAGGAAAATGATGAAAGAGTAGGACATGGAAAAAGTGATGAAGGAGGAGGGTGACAAGAGGAAAACGAAGAGAAAGAGGAAAGGGACACGGAAGAGGAAAAGAAAGAGGAGGATTAGGGGGACGGGGACAGGGAAGAGGAAAATAAAGAGGAGGAAGAAGAGGAGGACGAGGAAGAGAAGGGAGAGGAACAGAGGAAGGTAACAAAAATACCAAGAGGAGTAAAATTTGTACTCAGAAGCGACATTGGAGAAATACACGTAAACTGCAATTTAAGAGAGGAGGACGAAGAGGAACAAGAGAGGGAAGATAAAGAGGAAGAGAAATATATTGATCTGTCTGTAAAAGATAGATTTGTGCCCATAAGTGTGCATAATATGTTCACTACTACTATTACTACTACTACAGCTACTACTACTGCTACTACAATAAATTAGATACAAAAATAAAGAATCTGAAAGTGGATTATGAATATGAGCAGAGAAAGTTTATGTATACAAAAAAAAAAAAAAAATCAATAAGGCTTTGATGATAAATGTAAAATAAATACTGACTGATTAATTAACTGACTGAATACCGATAAGAAAGTCAACATTTTTATTTATCAATTTATTTTTTTGTTCCGAAAGGTCCCGTCAACTTTCTCCAACACAGTTTTCCGTGTCTTCCTTAATCACACTCATTACAAACACGTCTTTCACTGCAGCCACAAACCTTATCAGCCAGCCTCTCTTTCCCCTGAAGCTAGATCCATCTCCAGCATTTTCCACACACTCCTCGTCTCTTTTGACACACCCACACCACCTCAGTCACACTCCTATTCTATCCACCTCTCTAATGCAAGAGTTAACTGGCATTCTCAGTCATTCGTTCCCTTTACTAGTAGTCTCTGGAACTCCCTGCCTGCTTCTGTATTTCCTCTTTCCTATGACCTAAATATTTTCAAGATATCCTCTAATTTTTTAATGATCGTTTCTGACAGGGACTTTTTTCTTTCTTTTTTTTTAGTCTTTTTATTTCGTTGCGTTGGTCGGTATTCCTTATGCATAAAACAAAAAAGAGAAAAAAAAAGTCATTAATTTCCTTTCGTTTTCCTCTTTTTTTTTTTTTCAGTGGATAGATTTAATTCCATCTTTCTCCTCCTGACGCACCCACACCAGCTCAGTCTCAATCTAGCTCTCCCTAAACTGACGTACTGTGCCTCAGATGTCAACAAAATATCACCAGGAAATGCCCAGCCTGCACTGCCTATCCCAACGCCGGAAATTAGCAACAGGTGTGAATGTTTAGGCTTATCTTTAAGAGACGAGTCACCTGCGCCCTTAAGACAACAAAACTAGGTGATGTATGGGAAACGAAGGGGAGTGGGAACAGGGAGGGTATGGGAGTGAGACAGGCGAGGATAAGGAAAGCAGAGATATTATTTTTGTTGTTGTTATCTATTATTATTATCATTATTATTATTATTATTACAACTACAGCTACTACTACTACTACTACTACTACTACTACTACTACTACTACTACCACAACCACAACCACCACCACCAATACTACTGCTACCAGAGAAAACGGTGGAAGGATATAGTGCAGAAAACGCTGAATATATACAATAAGCCAGCAGTGGAAGCATACAGAGGAAAGCAGACGCAGCGGGACAGAATGGAAAAGAGTAAGATATTGCCTCCAGTCACAGAAAATAATCTCTTATCTGGAAGCACAAATAAGAAGCAAGGTATTATTATTATTATTATTATTATTATTATTATTATTATTATTATTATTATTGTTATTATTATTATTAAAGTAGTAGTAGTAGTAGTAGTAGTAGTAGTAGTAGTAGTAGTAGTAGTAGTAGTAGTAGTAGTAGTAGTAGTAGTAGTAGAAGAGAAAGATACGTAGATATAAAAAGATTTAGTAAGCAAAAATTTAAGAAAGCAGAGAGAGAGAGAGAGAGAGAGAGAGAGAGAGAGAGAGAGAGAGAGAGAGAGAGAGAGAGAGAGAGAGAGAGAGAGAGAGAGAGAGAGGTGGGGGGACAAGGTCATAAGAGCAGCGGTAACACTGTTTCGACATTCGCCGCGCGCCAGGTGTTCGCCACGTGCTTGTTCCCGCTTCCTTCCCCGTGCCTCCCTCCCTCCCTGCTGCTCTGCTTATCACTTGTTTGGACGTAACTTTTGGCATTTTAATTTCTCGGTATTCTGTGATATTCTAAACATTTTCTTTTCTTGACTTTAAAAGAATAGACGTTGAAGAAGATTGTGCTGTCTTTTGAGTTTCTTGGGTGTTTATTTTATATTATCTATTTGTTTACGTTTTTTTTTTGACACATTCGGCAATATAGAAATTTCTAAGAACTTTTTTTTAGTCATATTTCTTTCTTTCTTTCTTTCTTTCTTTCTTTTTTTACATCTTCATACATATTTTTGACGATTTGTTCATATTTTCCGGTATTATTTTTCCCACGTTCATTTCTTTTTTAATGTATTTTTGACATTTTGATGTATTTTTAAGATTTTTGACGTTTAGAGAAACTTGCATTGAAAAACTGAAACAACACATATTTTGACATCTTTATTATTCTTTTTTTCTGTTTCCTTTCCAAAGTTTGTTTCTTTTAAATATTTTCTTTTTAGTCTATTAATTTTTTAGTCATGTATCTTTTGTATCTTTTTATTCACTTTGATATTTTTACATGAATTTACAAAGTATAATATCATAACACACTGCCTTTAAAAAAAAAAAAAAAAAAAAAAAAAAAACATCAATTTGAGTGGTGTATTTTGATATCTACTAAACTTTATGACTATTTTCCAGGTGACCCAAAACTCCACACACTTCAGGGCTAAACTGACTACATTTTTTTTTCGTCTTTCCCTCCTCTACTTTTCTTTCCGGGCAGGCAATTAGGAGTGCACGTTTTTCTCACCTTAGCTTTGTAGCACCTGAACAAATCCTTTTTATATTACTTTTATATTACTGACCTTTCAACATTTTTTTCCTTAATCTTTTGCCATTAAACCATTATAACATGAAAATCTAAAAATCGGATGCTCACTTTTTACGCTCGTTAAAGAAAGTTAATGTTATGTCTAGAATTAAACAAAACTGGAGACACTTTGCTGGAAAATAATATAAAAAAAAAAAGATTTCACTTAATTTAAAACCAACTGAAGAAACACACGATATCACATCACACACAAAACAGCCCTAGGATCACCACACAGCCTTGAAACACGATCATGAATTAAAATCTAAGAAGTTTAAATATGTGTTTCCTTTAATGATTTTCCTGCTAGTGACTGACAACATTACTATCAAGAAGAAGAAGAAGAAGAAGAAGAAGAAGAAGAAGAAGAAGAAGAAGAAGAAGAAGAAGAAGAAGAAGAAGAAGAAGAAGAAGAAGAAGAAGAAGAAGAAGAAGAAGAAGAAGAAGAAGAAGAAGAAGAAGAAGAAGAAGAAGAAGAAGAAGAAGAAGAAGAAGAAGAAGAAGAAGAAGAAGAAGAAGAAGAAGAAGAAGAAGAAGAAGAAGAAGAAGAAGAAGAAGAAGAAGAAGAAGAAGAAGAAGAAGAAGAAGAAGAAGAAGAAGAAGAAGAAGAAGAAGAAGAAGAAGAAGAAGAAGACCAACAACAATAACAACAAGAAGACGAAGAAGTGCGACAACAACAACAACAACAACAACAACCACAACAAACACAGACAACATAGTGATCTGGCGGCACTGCGGCGTCAAAACAGTGACATAACGCAGCAAGAATCACGGGAAACGGAAATACAGAATTAATCTCAATACTCTGATAGTTGGGCGCGACGTACGTAACCAGCGCGGCTCATCACCTGGCTGAGTGACGGGCGGCGACGGTCAGGCCTACACAAAGGTGGATCTGTGATATGCTTCAGGAGGGTTTGGATAAGATAAAGAAATGCTAACTATTTCTACTGTAGACGAAGATATGGCTCATGGAACCCTTTAAAGATATCGCTCGTGGTAATTGTATTGATAGTTTACTGACGAATATTGCCACGCCTCTTCAAGTCTTACATAGATAGATGATGATGAAGATAACTAAAATTAATAGGTAAAGAGAAGTACATTGCTATATTTTCTGTTCCAGCTTCAAGTAAATCAAAGCCAGGCAACACAGAATAAACAAATGTGAAAGTCAAAGCGAAGATATTTGCAGGCGTGTTATAAAAAGTAAATGGTAATGGAAATCAAATTAAAAAGAAAAGAAAAGAAAAAAAATTCCACGTTTCCATCTGAATAAATAAATTAATGTCCACTCATGTTCTGTCTTGAAGTAAAGAATACCAAACACACACACACACACACACACACACACACACACACAAAAAATAAAAATAAATAAATAAATAAATAAACAAAAATATGAAAATAAATAAATAAAAATAAATAAATAAATAAATAAATAAACAAATAAAATAAATAAATAATGAATAAATAAATAAAATAAAAATAAAGATTGAAAAAAATCACTTTCACATCTGTTCAAATCGTAAAAAAAAAGTAAAATAAACAAATAAATAGATAAATGAAAAAGAAGTAAATAAATAAACATAAAAATGGCAAAAGAAACTAACGAAAAATAGATAAACAAAAGCCAGCACAACTCCCTCTACATCTTGACGACCAAGCAAGACACTCCCAGCAGCGCGCCTCTCTCGGGATCTCCACAAATACCGCGGCGCTTCACGTACTCCAAAACTGCATTTTTCACCGAGGCGTGTGAACAGAAGCGACAAACAAACGAAAACAACTTGATAAGCCTCAGACGTTTCCGTTCCTCCATTTTTTTCATTCATATCAGCTTGGTGGTTCGAGGTGGGGGGGGGTAATGCGGCGGGTACAGAGTGCACAGGCTGGGAAAACACACCTGCACGCGGCCCTCCAGGTGAGTATATAAGCAGGCAGGGCGGGCAGGTAAGGCACATAACTGCCGACCTCAAGGCATCATGAAGTTGCTCCTGCCTCTCCTGGGTTGCCTCGCCCTCTCGCTCTCCCTCACAGGTAAGATGGACAGGTGTAGTGGACGGGTCATCCCAGCCTCCCTTGGGCCAAGTCAAATTAATCAGTGCTCCTTTCATCAAAACAGACTGCCACACTCTCATCAACCGTTATAGTACTTGTTATTCCTTCCAATAATCATCTATAAATTTTGAAAGGCTTGTTTTTGTACTACAGTCTCTTGAAAAGACGAAATTAGCTTCATATTCTTTTTTCTTCGTGTCCCTCCAAAGAATTTATTACATTTGCCTCAGTGTTAATTAAAAAGAAAAAAAAATCAGTAAAAGCTATCAAGCAATTCCTAACTAATCTGGTCCTCCTTTATACAATTAAATTCTATCTTGTCGAGAATAATATCAGACACTGTTCTCTTCTGTAAACAAGATACGAAACATAAATTTTCTTGTCAAAGCACACAATGAAACACTCTTCTCTTACCAATACAAGTTACGGAAAAAAATACATATTAAAACACTATTCTTTCGTAAAAAAAAAAAAAAAAAAAAAAAAAAAAGCATAAAACAATATTCTTTTCGTCAAAACATTAATCACCCAATGCTCTCTTTTCCTAACGAAATCAAACACTCTTGTCAAAACGAATTTTCACTCCCTCTTAGACTCAACACAATGAGTCAATTGCCATTCTCCTTCCAAAACAACACCGCTTCTTCGCCAAAACAAATCTTCATTTTTTCCTGCCTTGTGAATACCTGGTCAGTGTCTTCAATCCACACACCTGCCCTGGTCCAAACACATCACCCAAACACCTGCAAATTATCCCCACACCTGCACTGCATATCTACCTTTCGTCTTGATCCACAACTACAACTCACACACCTGTCTTCGTCTCTCTCTCTCTCTCTCTCTCTCTCTCTCACATACACACACACACACACACACACACACACACACGAACTCCAAGAATTTAGTTAAGGATCATCAAAACAATTCACCCTTTGTTCCTGTGGAAGACTTATCCCAACACATTCTGGTCCCTCTTGTTTCCAAACCCTCCACAGTCACTCCTAACATTTTTGTCTCAGGGAACTTCTGTCTCCGGTGTATTTTTGTAAGGACACGTAACTTTTATTTGGGCGGAGTTGGCATTCACAAAGTAGGTCCCGGAGCCACGCTGTGTTTAGTGGCTTTGTATCTTCAGCGTGTCTCTACAAGTTGGGTGTTTTAAGACTCGGCTATCAGTGAACAGTCTTGGCCTGAAGTGTTGTAACCTGACGCCCTCACTTGCACTCTTTAGCGTATTCCTTCAGTCTCACGTCCTCTGATCTCCTTGGAACCTTTTACTTCTCAAGTGTTGTAAGGTGACGGGCAGCACAGTGGAGGACTGACGGTGGAGGCGACACTGTTAAATTAATGGAAAAGAATACGGCGCGTCAAGTTTTGGCCCTGACTGTACCTACCTTGAAATGACCCGAGTTGTCAGTGCAGTCTAAAATTGAGTGTTTTGGGACAGTGAACTTCAAGATCAAGGAACAAAGACATGCTCGATGTCATCTACCTTAAAATAATTCACTCGGTTCCTTCTCTTCTACCTCAAAGTAAACAACTTGTGCTCTTTGTTCTACATTTGATTAAAAGTAGTCAACTTAGTTTAAAAGATAAATGTTTTGCCAGAGTGATAAAACAACTAAGCAATTCTCCTTTTCTACTTTAAAGTGACTTGTGTACTCTCTTACACACGTAATTAAAAGTTCAGCGAGTGACATAAAGGTAAGCGTTTTAAGACAGTGAACTTAAGGAAAAACAGTTGTTGTTTCACTTCTACCTTGAGATTGCCTGTGCTCTCTGCTATATATTTAATCAAAAGTCGTCGGTGCTGTATAGAATTAGTGTTATAAGGCAGTGGACTTCAAGATCAAACGACTAAGTTACCCTTCTCTTCTGCCTGATGTTGACATGCACTTTGTTATCAGTCTAACTAAAAGTTGTGAATGCAGTCTAAAATTAGTGTTTTGAGGCAGTGGACTTCAACATCAGACAAGTCTACGTACAACTGAGCCACGGTCCTTCTCGTCTGCCTTAAAATTATTCACTGTTATCATTTAATTTAAAGTTATCAATGGAGTCTGAAGTGAAAGTGGTTTTTAGACAGTGAGCTTAAGGTCAAATAGTCGTTCCTCTTCAACTATCTTAAAATTATTTGTGTACTGTTTTCCATTTAATTAAGAGCTGTCAGTGCAATCTGAATCTAAGAGTTTTTAACAGTGGATTTACAGAACAAACAGTTTTTTCTTTATTTCAACGTTAAAATGAGTTGTGGTCTCTATCATCTATTTCATTGGGCGACTTGAAAATAACACAATAGTTTCTTATTTTCTACCTTGAAGTTCTCTGTGCTCTGTGATATATATATTTAATTAAAGGTTGTCAATACAGTCTAAGCTTGAGTGTTTTGAGACAACGGACTTGAGAATAAAACACTTGTTCCTTCTCTTTTATCTTAAAATAGACTGTGCACCGTTCTTCACTTGACTAAGAGTTGTAGTGCAGTTTGAAACTAAAAGGTTTTCCACACTGAACTTAAAGGTCAAACAACCAAACACACTTCCCTTGTATCGTAAATGATTTGTGCACTCTGTTGTCGACTAAAGCAGAACTTATCAACATTTAACAACATTTACCGTCAAAAATAAATGTTCAAAGCAATGCATCAGCCAGTCCAACAAATAAGCCGCGGTCTATCTATTCTGCCTTAAAATGATTAACGCACTTTATCCAACTGTCCTGCACAATTTCATCAGACATCATCATTTATAGTCTTAAGTTTGTTTTAAGGTTTGATTTGTTAAAACATTCATAGCCTTGTGTGGCCTTAAAACCACCTTAAATCAACCTAAAATTTTCGGCTGTAGTGCAATGTGTCCTCTGCTTACACATACATTTTGCTGGCACAGTTTCAAAATTAGAGCGTTTGAGGACATTGCATTTGTAGATTAAATTAAAGCTACACACACACACACACACACACGAACTCTCTCTCTCTCTCTCTCTCTCTCTCTCATTTGCTTTACAGTCAAGTTGGTTAACCGCTTGATTGTTACGGCAACTCAAACTCAGCATAATTATCTGGTGGAAGCTTAGAGTACAATAATTAAACTCTGAATTAATTATACCCCTGCGAGCGAATGGAACGATGAAGAAGTTTAATAGTTTAATTACCTGTACTTTTGTTTTCGCTCATTCATATCACTACGGGATACTCAAATGAAGTTACGAGGCAGAGTTTAATGAAAAGTTACAATATTTAGAATGTTCCCGTGTAGCGGCCATTCTATCGAACATTCGGCGCAAGAAGCTTAATGCAAAGTCCCCTCCAAGCCACACAACGTTTTCTTCCTTTGCTAAACCTCAATGCTGTGTTTCCAAGTGTCCCTCATTCCTTCTGGCGTGGGTGCAAACTGGATCCTATCTCACTACTATTACCAAATAAACACAATGCTCTCAACACTAAGTCCTTTCAAACCACAAAACCTTTTCTTCTTTACCAAGCCCCTTTTAGTCCTTCCACTTCTTTTAGTACGGATGCTATCTCATTACTACTACTACTACTACTACTACTACTACTACTGCTACTACTACTACTACTACTAATGAACCCAGTAAAACAGATCTAATGATTTTAATACAGATCCCTTACCAAACCCCAAAACCTTCCCTTTCTTGGTGAGTCCTAATTCTGTGTTCCCAAAAGGCCCCTTCATTCCATCTGGTCTGGGTACAAACTGGATCCTGTCTCACTATTATTATTAAAACCAGTTAAATAAACATAATAATCCTAATATAACTTTCCCAAGCCACAAAAACGTCACCTTTCTTCATAATCCTTACTATTGTGTTCCCTAAATTTTCAATAATTCCTATTTTTGGCGTAGGTACAAAATGTGTCACGTCTCTGTACAACCACTAACCAAACCAGTCATATAAACATAGTAATTCTGATATAACTTTCCCAAATCATAAAACGTTTTCTTCCTTGTAATGTCCTCTACCTTCCTTCTACTTGTGATGTGGGTACAATGAATTCTATCTCACTACTACTACTACTACTACTACTACTACTAACCAATAATACTTTTTTCCAAACTACAAAACGTTTCTTTCCCTAATAATCTTTAATATCGTGTTCCTAAAATTCCCGTTCCTTCCCTGTACTTTCTATGTGAGGTTCAAATGCTACTACTACTACTACTACTACTACTACTACTACTACTACTAACCAATAATCAATAATTCTAATACAACTTCTTCCCCAAACCACAAAATGTTGCTTTCCTCAGTAATTCTTCATATTGTGTCCTCAAAGCTTCTCTTCCTTCCTTCCCCTCCTGGCTGGGTACAAGATACGTCCTGTCCCGCTGCTGGCATAAAATTTTCTCCCTTGAACTGAATTTCTTCCCATAAGTCGTGGCATTCAGTCCTCAACATCCCTTCCTCTTCCTTACCTTCCTTCTCCTCCTCCTCCTTTCCTTGTGGACTTCTAGGATCTCATGTTGTGTTAGGGAAGGTCTGGGATTTGGTCCATTAAATCTCTTCTCCCCTATCAACTTTTTTTTATATAATCCTTTTTTTTTTTTTTGTCTCGAACTGCTGTACTTTTACATCGGACACCCCCTTCTTCTTTTTACGTGCGAGTATAGAGCGTGAGGATGTGATGAATATTCCGTGTCCTCTCATTTTTGCATTTAAGATCTCTATTTCGTCCTCCTGTCCTCTTATTACAAAGGAAGGACTTGAGTTTCCGTAATTTTTAGTTTAAGAGACGCTGCATCTTCCAGCTTTTCATTTAGTGTTCTTGTCTGCAACGTGAATACCACTTTCTGGAAGTAGCCATTTCTCTCTCTCTCTCTCTCTCTCTCTCTCTCTCTCTCTCTCTCCTCATTTTCCTCCATAACCTTTTTCTTTTTTCTTCAGGATCCGTCAGTAATGCCTCTTCATTTTGTCCTTCTACGATCTGAATATAACGCCTTTTCTCGTCTTTTCCTGCCACAATATCCTTTTTTCTTCTATGATCTGAAGCTAACTTCTCTTTCTAATTCTTTTCTTTCCAAGATGTGAATTCATCTTTTTTTTTTCATCCAGAATCTGTCAATAATGTCTCTTCCTTTCTCCTTTTCCTTCCATAACTCTCTTCTTTTTCTCCCCCGTTGTGAAAATAACGCCCTTCTTTGGTATTTCTTTTTCTTGCAAGATCTGCCAGTAACGGCTAATTTTTTTCTTCTTTTCTTCTATACACTTATTGGTATCCCTCTAAGATCCGCCAGTAAGGTCTCATGTTGTTTCTTTTCCTTCCACAACCTCCTTGATATGAAAGTAACACTCTTTTCTTATTTTTTCCCTTCTGATGTCTGTCCCTCTTCTTTTCCATAACCTTTCTCTTTTCCTTCCTTAACCAATAAGTAACTCCTGGTTCTCTTCCCTCCCGCGGCCGCAGAGGGCGTTATGGTGTGCTACTACGGGTCCTGGGCCGTGTATCGTCAGGGTGATGGCAAGTTTGACATTGAAGACATCGACCCCAACATTTGCACGCATTTGATCTTCGGCTTCGCGGGTCTCGGCTATGACAACAAAATCAGAGTAAGTGAATGTGTTTTCATAAGCTCGCTGTTACAAATAGAAATAACAAGGTGGAATGCTCACGAATTTCTTATCTTCCACTTTTTTTTATTTTTCTCAAACTCTCAAGCTCTAGTTAAGTGGTTTACAAGAATTGTGTTTTTTACATAATACCAGCGATAGTTTACCAGGAATTCTACGTCATTAAGCTCGTTGTAACTTAGGAAAACAGCTTACCAACTTTTCATCTTCCAATTTACCTTCTCAAATTGTAAGAGGCCATAGTGGAGGTTATTGTTGTTTTCAAGTGTGTTTTCATGATTGAAGCGATAGTTTAACAAAAATTCTGCGTCATAAACAGGAGCAAATACTCATGAGAACAAGACTAAGCTTCCCTGACATTACAAAGTCCTTAGAGAACTTCATGGTGTGTAAAAATATCATTCACATTATTTTGTTCATGTGGTCTGTCTTCTTATTCCTCCTGCTGCTTTCCTGCTTTCTCTTACATTCATGTATTATTTCCTCCTCTTGCTCTCATTTCAGTGCTATATTCTTTCCTTCTCCTTCCTCCTCCTTCTTGGTCTCAATTTAATTTTTGCATTCTTTTCTTCTTTCTTTTTTCTTCCTTCTTTCCTTCTTTTCGTGCTACTTATTTTTTTTATTTAATTTCTGCATCCTTTCCTCTTCGTCTTTCTCTTCGTCGTCGTCATCCTCCTCCTCGTCCTCTTTCTCTCCTTCTTCCTTCTCATCTTCTACTTATGTTAATGTGCTTCTTTGATGTTTCTATTCCTAGTTCTTCTCCTCCGCCTCCTCCTCCAGTTCCAGCTTCTGTTTCTGCTTTTAGTTTTCATAAGATTCTTCCATTTCTGCTTTTCTTAGTTTTTCATTCAGCTTTATAGACTTTTTTGCCTTTCTCTCTCGTGCTCCTCCTCTTCTTCTTGTCTCATCCACGTTCTCCCTTTTTCTTCTCTTTTCTTTTGAGTTTAGAAAGATTGGTTTGATCTTTGTGTTCTTCTTTGACCCTTTTCCTTTTTGCCTTTACTGTCCATCTCATGCTGTGATTCTCCTTAGTAGGAAAAATGGCTTTGTTGGTGTTAGAGACGAGGCGGGAGTAACAGACAACAGATTCTCTCTCTCTCTCTCTCTCTCTCTCTCTCTCTCTCTCTCTCTCTCAACAGGCTCCTTCTCCTTTATATGATATAGTAACATACCCTTTAAAATTTAACTCCCTTTGTCACTATTCCCTCTCCAATAAGTTGATAGATAAGTAAGGAAATGAATAAATAAATACAACCACCAAACCACTATTAAAAAGTACGTCATAACACCAAACTCTTCTCTCCATAGAAAAAAAAAAAAAACTCATTTCTCAACACTGAATAGAACGAAAACCACAAAATATAAACCAGAATTTGCTGCCACTCCTTCACATTGAAAAAAAAAAAAAAATAAATAAAAGTTGTTAAATAAAGTACTGAGTGGCTGAAATAAACTTCGTAACCAAATTTTTAATGTCATGTCAATATGGAGCTTTAGAAGTTTCCTCAGATACAAGGATGGGGAGGATAGGTGGGTATAGGTATATGTATTTTGTAGGCCTCAGTTTCTTACAGCTTTCCCTATGTTCTCACGCTCTCGTCTCCCCCCAAGGTGCTTGACCCGTGGAATGAGCTGTGTGACAACTACGGCAAGTGTGGCTATGATCGCTTCAACGCCCTGAAGAAGAAGAACACCAACCTTGTCACCATCCTTGCTGTGGGCGGCTGGAACGAGGGATCTGCCAAGTACTCCAAGGTAAGGATGCTGTTACCACCACCACCACTACTACTACTACTACTGCAACTGTTATATATCTAGGATTCGTACATCTCATAATATATCCCACCGCTGCCACCAATTATAATTTTCTGAGCTACAGATAATCCGATACTCAATTTATTCGTTATAAACCTGGACATCATCACGCTTGGCTGACATACTTTATCTCTCGTCTACCAGATGGCAGCCAGCGCAGCTACTAGGAAGATCTTCGTGGACTCCAGCGTCGAGCTGCTGAAGGAGCACGGGTTTGATGGTCTTGACATGGACTGGGAGTACCCGACCCAGCGTGGAGGCGCCCCCGAGGACAAGGTGAGGAGGAGGAGGAGGAGGAAGTGGAATAAAAGTGTAGGGGGGCAAACATAAAAATATGATTCCACTCTTTTATGAAGAGGAAAAGGATAAAAAAAAAAAAAAAGGAATAGACAAGTTAGGAATTGAAAACATTAAAAGCTAAAAGAAATGGAAAGAAAAACAATAATAGAAGGGAAGGGAACATATATAATGAATATATAATGGAATCAGATAATCTTCACCAACCTATTATTCACGATTTCCTTTATGTATCCTTCCGCAGGAGAACTTCATCCTTCTGCTCAAGGACCTGAAGGAGGCCCTGCACGCTAATGGAATGATGCTGACGGCTGCTGTGTCTGCGGGCAAGTTAACCATCGACCCCGCCTATGATGTCCCGGGCATGGCTCAGCAACTGGACATGGTCAACCTGATGGCCTATGACCTGCATGGTGCCTGGGACACCTACACCCACCACCAGTCTGGCCTCTACGCTCACCCCGATGACACTGGCGACAACCTCTACCTTAACCAGGTCAGTGAGGGCCTACATGAACCATCAAGTGAAACACGCAAAAAAGAATTCTGTGTTAGATAGACTCTCTGCCATACAGGTGACAAACGATTTCTTTCTCAGGAGTCCTACACATACGAGTATTTGCAAACTTAAGAACAAATATCTTCACCTTTCCTTTTTCTTCCTCAAGACCTGGACAGCTTCAAGAGGCGAGCGTGGAGGTTTCTTTCTTTCGAGATTAAAAGTACAGATGCTCTTTACACTTCGCTTGCCGTTATTGGGTTGGCGGGGCGTCGTTTGGGAGGTCTTTCCATTGCCCTGAGTTACCTTGAGTCCCATTTCATTAATGTAAACAAAAAACAACAACAATATCAACATTAACAACAACAACAACAATACCAACAACAAAAACAATAACAATAACACTGAAAACTGCAACAATCATAACAAAAACAACAATAGCAACAGTGTCTCTTACCAGTATTTCAGCCAATGAGGGTAATCTCGCTGCTCTGTCTCAAAGTACTTCCTCTTGTGTTGTACCTGTAATTGTTAGAAGAATAGGTGAGATTCACATAAATGTCTGGCTTGAAACAGTATCACATCATCAAGCGCATAAGATGTAAATGCATGGATTGTTTTTTTTAGTTTTTGGACACCTTGCTTCAACTAATTATTATCTGTTGGAATTGGAAGAATAACGAACCCGAGCTCCGAAGACGTGGTAATCTGATATAAATGTACAGAAAAAAAAAAAAAAAAAAAAAATCTGCTGGAGAACTAAGTTAAGTGAAAATACTCGAAAATATTTAACATTATTTTACCGCTGAATCTTGAATACATTAAGCTTAATTCCACCTCAAGACAGAAGCCTCCCACAACTTTCTTTTACTCATCTCTGTCGGTTGCCTGTCTACTCCACGTCTTTCCCAGCAAAACTTTCCATCTAAGACACTTATCCTCCAACACGGGATAACCGTTTTGGCTTTTCCTTTATGGAGTAGCACCTCAGTGGACATTTTTTCTTCCTTTTTGTTGCTCTATGCCAGTGCCTCCCTAACTCGCCCCCCAACAAAAATCTGCCCTCCCTCTTTTTGTTTTTGCTTTTCTTTTTCTATTGTCACGTCTTAAATCCAGTACTATCCTTCTCCTCCAGGACTTCGCTGTCAGGTACTGGATTGAGAAGGGCATGCCGGCCAGCAAGATCACCCAAGGCGTTCCTCTGTACGGCCGCTGCTGGACTCTGAAGAATGGAGACAACACTGGCTACTACGCTCCCGCCCCCCAGCCTGGCATGGCAGGACCCTACACCAGGACTCCAGGATTCTTGGGTTACAATGAGGTGAATAATTAATTGACTTGGTTTCAACTTTTAATCTCTCATACTTCCCCTGATCCTCCTTGCATCCTTTCTTTCTTTCTTAATTTTTATCATTGTATTCTTCGTCTATTATAATGAAATAATGAGATGAATAATAATTTAATTCTGTTCCGTATTCATATTTTAATTTCTGATACTCCTCCTGATCTTCCTTGCATTTGTTCTTATTTTTCATCATTGCTTTCCTCCTCCATCTACTCATCTTCACACCCTCATTCCCTTCGTCACTTCCAGAACACACATCATTACGTTCTTCATCCATCTACTCATTTTCACATCCTTGTCTTCGTCACTTCCTGAACACACATCACAGAATCCCTTCTTCATCTACTTACAATATATCCTCACCCTCCTTCTCTTCTTCACTGAATTCCACCATTTCAGTCCTGCATGTAAAAGAGGAACCTAACCTGTGTTTCAGATCTGTGAGGGAATCTTGGATGGCTGGACAGTTGTCAACGATCCTGCCATGCACGAGCCTTACGTGTATAGCCTGGAGCATAACCGCATCTGGTGTTCCTACGATGATCAGGACTCTGTGAAGACCAAGGTAAGGCGAAGATGGGAACCAAACACACAACAAATAGCACAAAAGTGACTAAAAGAAAGCTAACACTACAAAAAAACGTTCAACCATTTAAATCTTATAACAAGAAGAAAGGAACACGAAAAAATACTATAATAGGTAAAGAAGTACAATGTTCAGAAAGATCCCCAAAGTGGTCAATATAAAATACTAGAGGTCACTGATGTCTAACAGGGCCTGTCTTAAGTGGAGTCAAAGAGGGATCGATAAATCTCTAGGGGCTAAAGAGGGATACTTGGCCTCTCCTCCCCCTACACACACACTCAGTGATGTCTCCCTCCCCAGGCTAATTACGCCAAGGAACACGGTCTGGCTGGCATGATGGTCTGGAGTATTGAGACTGACGACTTCAAGGGCAAGTGTGGCCGCACCTTCAACCTCATCAAGACCATGGTGGAGACCTTCACCGGCTCTGAGATCACCCCTGGCCCCACTCCTTCCCCCACCACCCCTGTAAGTTACCTTTTAATCTGGTTGGTAACGTACTAATTTGGGAAAAAGTACTCCGGATGACTCAAGTTTGCTGTTGTACTAATACCGAGCTAGAAAGTCCCAATATTACTCTCCTGAAGCTGTAAACACCTTATTGAGCATCACACTGCTGCCACCAATATAAAGCTTCTTGAATACTGAGCTGATACTTATATACACACATCATAGAGGATCCCACCGCTGCTATCAATATAATGTATCCTGAACAAATAAGAAGCTGATATCTATTCGCTTCTTACATAATCCCACCGCTGCCACCAGTGTGATACAAAACTCCTTCATGACAATTGCACGAGACGAAAAATACCTTTGTTATAAATCTGATACTGAAGCAATCATAAAGATTTTTCTCTTTCTTTCCTCCTCATTCTACGATTCCTCTGTTTCCTGGCAGGACCCTGACGCCACCACCACCAAGCCAGTCACCAAGCCTCCCACGCCGCCCCCAACTGACAAGTGCAAGGCTCCCGGCATCAACGCTGATCCCGGGAACTGCCACCACTACTACCTATGCTCTCAGGTAAAGTGTGTGTTTGTGTGTGTGTCTGTGTGTGTAAATGTATCTAATCCTTGATCTTTCTTTCTCTTTGTCTATCATATCTTGCTCTCCCACCCCGCAATCAAATCTACTTCCCTTCTTTGATATGAGCTCCCTTCCCTCCCTCCTCCTCTGCTCCATCCCTCACACTCCCTCCTCCTCCTCCTCTCATAACTTTCCCTGCTGCTTTCCCTCACAGAACACCGAGGGCGGGTATGATGCTGTGGTGGAGGAGTGTGCCCCGGGAACTCTCTTCAACGCCAATGCTTACATCTGTGATTGGGACCATGTTGTCTGCGCCATCCCCGGAATGTGCCCCAACGACTGTCCCTAGAGAGCGCATGCGCCAGCACGCACCGTCCCTACTTGTGCACCAGTGCCTGTGAAGCCTCGAAGCGTCACACTCGCTATGGAGACTTTATTTAATCTTTTTCTTCTTTCACCGTCATTAGCAGTATGTTTTCCTTTCAAACTCTGTGAGATCTTAGAATATCAGGTTTTCCTTTAAGGTTCATAATGTTAAGAGCAAGTTTGTGTGGCTTGGATGTCCATATCAGGGAGCAGCAGACGGGACGGTGGTGGAGTGTTAGATCAATGCGAGAAAACCAAAAGGAATCACTGCCATTACTGTATTTCAAGTATTGATCTGTAATGAAAGAAATAAAATATAGAAAAAGACAAATCTTTTCTTCCTGAGCTTTATTCATTTATTTATTGCAACTTACACTTGATTGCTAATCTGTAAGAAAAGAAGTGGGTCTTAAAAATTATGGTAACCAGTAATTAGACTGCCAGTGCGCTAACTGTGCAAACTTCACTGTCTCACTGACTGACCGACTTCTTCACTAGCTGCTGAGTGACATGAAGAATGGCTGACTCACTGATGAATGAACAGACCCACTGACTAATTAACTGACCCACTAACTGACTAATTAATTGACTGACACACAACGAAGAAAAGGAAAAAGAAGAGAAAGTCGTTATGAAGCTTCATCACTCCATCAGTTCTTTGTCAAAAGGCTGTCTAGGTGAGCGATGCAGGACTGGTGTATAGACAGACGTATACCCAGACTGAAGGTCAAGGTGGGCGGCATGGGATACCTGCACACAGGACGCTGGTTTTCTCGCGCAAGCAACCGGTGCCGAGCGGTGTTCATCCTCGCTGGTTACTGGCGCTGGTAGGTGATCACAAAAGACACGAGTAACCTGCTCCTACCAGCGCGGGGAGGGACACTGTAGCAGGTTTGGCTACGTAGTCAAGCTCATCGTCTGATGATCAGCTAATACTGTTCGAGAGTACTCATGCAAAACTTAAAAGGAGAAAAAAGAGAAATAAGAAAAATAAGAGACTCACAAAGATTTGTTGAGCACACACAGATGAACCAAGATACTATTGACTACATTCTCAAGAACACTGAGTGTCGCCTAGTAAAGACATGGGTGACTGGCATAGACAGCTTATTCTACCAGAAAAAAAAAGACTAGTCACCACTCTCACCTGAGCTAAAATAAAATAAAATAATAAACTTAATGCGGTACTAAATCAATATAACGGAATGTCTACGTTGCCAGACGCGAGAATGGTCCGCGGGAATCAGGAAAGCTGGCAGAGGCAGGCTGCCTCCGCTGGTACTTTTCAATTCTTGTTGCTGTTATGTTACAGAACAATATTTCTTGAACTATCCAATTAACTAACCAACCAACCAAATAACCAACCAATCAACTAACAAACAAGTAACTAGCTAAGTACTCACTGTATCGTTGCAATGATTCAGGATAAACTCTACACAAGAAGATAAGGAGCACAAGGAGTTTGGGTGATCTTTGGTAAGGCTAAATTCCTTGGTGTTTAGAAGCCAATAAGGGGACAGATAACAAGTCATTCACTGGACGTGCCTTGGGACTATATTCTGAAACACCCGCGCCGCACCTCCGGTATATTAAAAAGGCTCTACTTGAATTCAAGCGGGTTTTTAATGGCGCTTTTATGGTTCCAATGACAGAATAACAATACTTCTAGATAGTTAACAGGATAAACTCTTGAGAACCTGGCTAATTATCTCTGGGGCCTTTGAAATAATGGTCGTGAGTGCTTCAGAACACAGGCTTTAGTATTCATGACGATCTCGTTTCATTGCGTCATGAGTTAGTCACAGAACCTTCCCCTCGTGACGTGTTCACGTTGAAACATCACAGAAACAGCGAAAAATTTATTTGAAGCCAGGATGCATCAATTTTCATATATTATAAGAAAAATGTGCTTGAGAGAGAAAGAGGAAGGTGGATGGGCTGCGTGTAGGAGGATATGACAGAAAGGGACAGACGAAGCATAGACATACAATAGAACAATATGCAGAAGGCTCGTCCCAAACAGCGTCTCGGTATAAAGACAGCAAATGTGAAGAAGGGAAAGGTGTCCAAACCGGGAAGTGAAACCTGATGCAGGGAGATGAAGTACAGTGTCCTTGACGTCTGGACAAAACACTCGTGCATTGGTCGAATCAGTCATTTCATTCAGTGGCGCAGAACAGATCTGTAAATTTTCAGCCACAGTCTAAGTTTATCAATTCTTTCTTATCAGCGGGAATAAATGATGCAAGTCCATTTCCAGTAGTGTAGGTCCAATGAATCAATCTTCACACGAACATAAGTTTTCTAGAGATTTCTTTCTTATCAGCGAGGAATCGTAGCTGTTGAGACTGGTTTAGTAAGCACCAGGTGAGATAATGCATACGACGCACCAGGTGAGTATACAAGTGACGAGACCAAGTCTTCTGCTGTTTTTCGATGTTTTCTCTTTTTATTTCCAAGATTTACAAATGTATTCTTTTCTTCTTTTCTTTCATAAATTTCTACTTCTCTTCCCAAGATCTGCTAGGAACGCCTTTTCTTTTCCCCTTTTCTTCTGTACACTTCTCAGTTTATTCCTAAAAATTTCCTAATAAGGCCTCTTTTTCCTCCTTTTTCCTTCAACAACTTTCCTTTTCCTTCTTAATCTGAAAAGTAACTCCCCTTCCATATTTCTCTTCCTTCCGATGTCTGTCAGTAAGGCCTTTTCTTTTCTCCTTCTCTTTCCACAACATTCTTTTTCCTTTTCCTTTCCTTATCTGAAAGAAACGCCCTTTTTTCATATTTCTTTTCCTTCCGATATCTGTCTGTTCTTTCCTGCTTTTCCTTCCACAACCTTCTTCCTTTTTCTTTTCTGCTCAGTAACACTCATGCTTTTCGTCACCCCTAGGCCACAGAGGGCGCTAAGGGTCCTGGGCAGCGTATCACCATTATAAAGGGAAGTTTGACGTTTCGGATATCAACCCTTACCTTTGCACGCACTTGTTGTATGCCTTCGCGGGACTCGGTTATAAACACCAAATCAGAGTAAGGGGAACGTGTGATGAGATTGTTTAGATTGTTAGGTTCTTTTGCTTGCTATTCTTCCTCCTGTTTTTTTTTTTTTTTTCCATGGTTTGTGTTTTATTTCTATATCACTTCCTCTCCTTTGTCGTCCTTATTCCCCTTTCATTTTTGTGCACGTTCCTCCTCCTCCCACTTCTTTTCTTTTACCACCACCACCACCACCTCTTCCTCCCCCTTTTCCTTCCCCTCCTCCTATTCCACTTCCTCTTCCTCCTCCTCCCTCTGTCCGTCCTCCTCCTCCTCCTCCTCCTCCTCCTTCTCCTCCTCTTCTACATCCTTCTTCTCCTTCTCTTCACTTTCCCTCCTGTAGCTAGTTAGAAGTAGCTGCCAATAAGCCTTGCCAGGACCTTGTGTCTGTTGCTGTTTGGCTGGTCTTGATAATCCTTTGTAATCTTCTAAGAGAAAAAGAATACCCACTAAAACCATTCTATTGCTAAAATTATCTTTGTAGTGCGTAAGGAAGAAAACTGTCAAGCAGTAAGAGGTTTAAAAAGCAACTGTCAACTCAACATACAAAGGAAGCACTGAGCTTCTGGTACAGTTCCCAGACGCACCTTTACTTTCCTGACCGCCGCAGGTGCTGGATCCGTGGTAGCAACTGTGTGAAAACTACGGCAGTTGTACATTCTCCAGACTGCAGACACTCAAAAGAGAAAACTCAAACCTTGTCATCCTGCTGTCCGTGGGCAGCTGGATCCAGGGATCCGAGAGGTACTCCAAGGTAAGGATGCTCCTGCTGCTGCTGTTGTTGCTGCTGCTGTTACTACTACAGCTACTGCTACTACTACTACTACTACTACTACTATCAATAATAATACTATTACTGCTGCTACTACAACCTTTATTAATAAGCCTTTCCGCTGGTCTGTCTTCACTTGAAACTTCGTGATCTGATGCAGATTTAGAAAAAAAAAATCGTCACTGGCAGTGAAAAGGAATGGCGGAGTAGTTTATGCAAGTGACGTAATGTGATGAAATCTAGTGAGGCAGATGGATTTTTGTTGCAAGGGCAGTGAGAGGCAGAGGTGGGCGGCCAGATGGCGCAGGGCCGCCCACGCCTTGCTCAAAGACCAGACTGTAGAGGGTGGCAGGTCGGGCTGGTGAAGGCTTGTGACGAAAATGCTTATATTTCTTCATTTGACCTAACAATTACACAAGCTGGGCGAAACTTATTTACATTCACAGATGAAGTAATGTTTGGTCAACTTTATCTCAGTTTTTAATCTCAACAGAGTAAAGTAGTAGTTATGACAAGTATAAGTTAAGGAATCAAATTTTATGGTTTATACACCAATTTATGTCCAGCCAATATGAAATTATGCTTAAAATTAGACTTATCTTCTCAGACATTAAAATACTCCTGAGCATGACAGTGCTTCATATTTTGCATGAACGACTATCTAGAAGAGAAAAGAAAGGCTTTCTATGAGTGTCTAGTGTGTCATCTTATATCTTCCAAAGCCGCACAGAAGGTAAAGGTGGGCTGCCAGACGGAGCTGGGCCTCCCACGCCTTGCTGACTGACCAGACTGTCGTGGCGTGGCGGCTGCCAGGTTCGCGACACAGTTGCCCTGAATTGCCTGCACAACGACAAGCTCAGGCCCTTCACTGCCTGTAGTTCTCTTCTTGCACTGAGAAATCGTCTACTTGAATAAATCAACTGGTGTCGCGTTGGCATTGACAGTCAAACGGTTCAGGGTAAGAAGGGCCTCTGGTTTCTTCCTTCCAAAATTTCAATACTTTAAGAGTCAACACCGCATCGCATCTTGGTGTACAAACTGACTCTTTCAAGTTAACAAAGCTCTCAGAATTTGGAAATGTCTTATGCAGCACGAGGTTCAATATTCATAAGTCTCACATGGTGTCTCATCACTGCCACCAGTATATCATCCTAATCCTCTTTTCCATTCACAGAAAAAGTGAAGTTTACTTGGTTTAAATTTAAGCATTACCTCCCATAACCTCCTTTTCCTTCATTGATCTTTCCCTTCCGATGTCTGAGCTCTAATTACTTGGTTTAAATCCAGACATTACCATACGAGGCAGACACACTACACCTCTCTTGCACTAGATGGCAGCCAGTGCAGCCAACAGGAAGGTCTTCGTGGACTCTACTATCGAGCTGCTCACACATCATAAATTCGATGGTCTTGACATGCACAGGCAGTATCCGGCCCAGCGTGGAAACGTCCCCGAGGACAAGGTAGGAAGGAAGAGCAAAGGAGTAGGAACAGTGAAAAGAAGAAAAGAGAAGATGGAAAGATTGAAAAGCATAGTTTAATTTTTCTTATGAAGGGATAAGACGGAAAGGCATGGCAGAAGGAGGAAGAGGATGAGAAGGAGAGGAAGGAGGTTGAATAGTAAAAGCAAGAAAAGGTGAAGAACATAAAAAAAAAAAAAAAATAGAAGCAGAAAGAAACGGAATATAGTTAAAGAGATCAAAGTACCTTCACTAACTTATTATTCACGACTCTCTTCGTTTCCCTTCCCGCAGGAGAACTTCATCCTTCTGGTCAAGGAGCTGAAGGAGGCCCTGCACGCTAACAGAATAATGCTGTCGGCGGCTGTGTCTCCTCGCAAAGCAATTATCGACGTCGCCTCTATGATGTCCCGGGCATGGCTCAGCACCTGGACATGGTTAACCTGATGGCCTATGACCTGCACGGTGCTTGGAGAACTACACCCATCACCAATTTGGTCTCTACGCCCACCCTTATGACAAGGGCGACAGTCTCTACTTTAACCAGGTAACTCATTCACCGACTAATGAACTCTCGAGTCAGATAACAATACTCGTACATATTTCATTCAGCCAGGTAAATGCTCTGTTAATTAATGAGCTCCAAGGTCTTTGAGTAGGTAATGAATCCTCAGACAGGCTAAGTTACTAATGATTTGATTAATGAGCCTTTATATGAAAATATGAGTCAGGTTAAATGCCACGAGTACAGAAGGCATGTTCTCAAGTTAGATGAGGAGCCTTCACCAGGTAACACAACAACATGCAGCTAGGTTAATCAAATGAATTATTGTCAATAAAGGTGATAAATGTCTCGGTAATGAACATTTCCAGTTAGCAGGTAAACCTCATGGTAGTGTGATGAGTCTGCACGAGTAATTCATACCTGAACAAACACTAATCCTGTAACCACTTCTCAACACAGACAACTCCTGCATCCACTTCTGAACAAAGACAATTCCTGCATCCACCACTGAACAATGATAACTGATACATTCAGTTCTCTGCCTGCCCTGCATTCCTTTTTGTCATTCAACCACGTCCTAAATCATCTACGTCATCCTACATTATCCTACACGATCCTTCTCCTTCAGGACCTCGCTATCAGGCATTGGATCAAGGAGGGCATGCCGACCAACAAGATCACCGAGTCCGTTCCTTTGTACGGCCGCTGCTGATCCCTGAAGGACAGACAGGGCAGGCTACTACATTCCTGCCCCCACAGCCTGCCGCCATGGGACACTACACAAGGGATCCCGGATTCTTGAGTTACAATGAGGTGAGCAATTTACATATTATGGTTCTCCCTTCTCTTTTTTTTATATTGCATTATTTTTTCTCCTAATTTCCTTATTTGTGTTTTATCCCTGTCTCACGTTTCAGTGTACTGCTACCTTCCATCACTTTTACGCTAATTATCACATTCCTCCTCTTCTCACTACTATTTTTCAATTTTTCCATATCATTCATCCAGTTTCTTGTGTCCCACCTTTCCCTCCATCTACTCCTTCCTTCTCCTTTATCTCTCTTCCTTCTTGTTGTGATATGATTTATTCCAGTGTTCCATCTCGTCTCACTTTCCTCCTGTCTCTCTGAATGTAATAAACAAACCCAGTATTTATTCCTTTGTTCTTTCTCCTGCATTGCACTATTTATTCATCTCCTGCAATTCACGATTTATTCCTCCTGCAATTCCTTCCTTTCTGTTTCTTTCCTTCCTTCTGTTCTCCCTCTGAATGTAATAAACAAACTGACCATTTCAGATGCTGATGACATATTGATAAGCCTGTGTTTCAAATCTGCGAGGGAATTTTGGATGGCTGGAAAGTTGTCAGTCATCCTCCTATGCACGAACCTCACATCTAGAACCAGGAATGCAATCGCACCTGGTGTTCCCACGTTGACGAGGCCAGTGTTAGGACCAAGGTAAGAGTAAGAGCAGGTCTGATGAGGATCAAGATACAACGAGGACCAAGGTAAGGCGAGAATGGGAGCCAGAATCGAAGTAAAAAAAAAAAAAAAAAATAAATAAATAAATAAAATAAATAAAATAGAAAAAATAGCACCCATCTAAATCATAGAGCAAAAAGAAATTAACACAAAAAAAATCAATAAAAAAACAAAAAAGTACAATGCGGTCACTGACACTTTCCTGGAAGCTGAAAAATGTCAGGTGGGATCAAAAGGCGAATCGATAAATGTCTAGTGGCTAAATAAGCATCGAAAAATGTCCGAAATTTAAATTATTCTGTGATTGGATACTTGTCCTCAACTCCCTCCCACCACACATATGCACACACTCACTCCATGTCTTCCTCCCCATGCTAAGTACACCTAGCCAGTTTGGCTGGCATTATGGTCTGAAGTATTCACACTGATGACATCAAGGGCAATTGTGGCTGCACCTTCAACCTTATCAGGGCCATGGTGGAGACCTTCACCGGCTTGCCCATCACCAAACCTACGCTTTCTCCAACCACCAGTGTGAGGCAGCCTTCTGTTTGTCTGTTGCTTCTTCTCATTCCAAAGCGATGAAGGAATGACCACCAATGGAAAAATAAGTACCATGCAATGATTCAAGCTTGGTGTTTCGCTTTTTGATATTCTATGCCACTAATTTATCATAATTTGTTGACTCGATCAGGGCTATTCATGCCCTTCATAAGAAGTCCTGTCACTGCCAAAGTTAATATTCACGCACTTCACAGATGATCCCACCGCTGTCACTAATATAATGTCAATGGGAAATTTACAATGATGCATTTCATAGAGAATCCCACCACTGCCACCAATATAACGCAAATTTTCAATTGACAAATACTGAGCCAGTCTTGGATGTCTATGACCATTTTTTTAAAGCTGGATATGGATGTAATCGGAAAAAAATCTCTCTTTCCACATTATTCTATGATTCCCATGTTTCCTGGCAGGAACCTGACGCCACCACCACTTCAACACCTCCCCAACCTGGCAAGTGCAACGCTCCTGTTCTCAACGCTGATCCTGATAACTGCCACCACTACTACATGTGCATCAATGTGTGTGTGTGTGTGTGTGTGTGTGTGTGTGTGTGTGCATATATTCAATCATTTATTTTCTTTCTCCTTGTCCACCATATCTTGCTGTCTTACTCCGCAATCAAGTCTATTTCCTTTCTTTGATACGAGCTACCTTCCTTCCCTCCCTCCCACCCCCTCCTCCTCCCTTCCTTTCCTCACACTTTCCTTCCTCCTCTCCCTCGCAGACACTGAGGGAGGCTACGACGCCGTGGAGGAGGAGTGTGCCCCGGGAACTCTCTTCAACGCCAATGTTCACTTCTGTGACTTGGACTATGTTGTCTGCTCCATCCCCGGAAAGTGTCCCAACGACTGTCCTTAGAGAGCGTACGCGTCCAGCTGCACCATCCCTACTCGCACACCAGTGCCTGTGAACATCTGAAGCACCACATCGGTGCTTCATTGTTGGCTGCTCCGAAATATCAAAAATAAATTCCAGGTCGACAAGAGAAAGGTTGTCAGCGCAATTTTTGTAGCATCATCAACGGCATACTTTCCTTTGAAGCTCCGTAAAAACACGATCAAATCGATGAACTTTGTAACATCATAAGCTGTGTGATGTTTTGCTTTCCATGACAACTAAGAATCCAAAATAAAGACTGTGAGGAAATAAATATACACGTTTATTCTGTAATAAATGCTTCCGCAAGTATCTTTTCCATGACAAATACAAATGGCAACTTAAAAACGAACAAGTCGTGAGAAAATATAAACTACACGTACTCCATGACACTCCCTAATAGAGGAAAAAAACGTGAACACTGGAAAGTCAGCGAAATAACAGCCCAGAGATGGTCAAGGATAGCAGGACAGACACACAACTATGGCGTAGAAATGATAAATAATACTAGAACGATCTGGAAATCAATGGGAACATAACACATATAAAATCGACCAATGGAATCACGGAGGTTGATGACAATGACGGTATGAATGCTGAACAAAGCTTTTAGAGACCGTGGGAAAGGGACGGACGACATACTGTGAATTCTCGTCGCCAGGGATGAGACACAGATATCACAGGCGGGGTAATTTATAAAAGAGTGAGGAACTGACGAAGGTATAACAGCTGACGCCAGAGATAATGAGCAGCGGTAGACGTCATCGAAGGTCAAGCAAGAGGAACAGAAAAAAAATAATAAAAAGGACAAGAAAAGATAAACAGGAGAAAAAAAGAAAAATATTACAAAACAACGAATGTAGAACGATAAAATTATAAAAAAAAGTGGAATGTGTTATCGAAGGCCATGAGAACAACACAAAAGAGAAAGGAAAAGAAGAGAAAACTAAAAAGGAACAAAGTCAATACAGAGGTGATAAAATTATAAAAAAAAAAAAAAAAGACAAATTCAGTGGAATGCGTTATCGAAGGTCATGCTTAAAACACAAAAACTACTACCAGAACAGTACAAAAAAGAAAGAAAGAAAGAAAAACCAAGAAAATTGAAAAATAACAAGAGCAATAAAACAGGAAAAACGAGAAAAACTCAAAGACAAGAAAATACAAGAGAAGAAAAAGAAAAGTTTACAAAAACAAGAAAATATATAGAAACGAAAGAAAAACAAGAGAAAAACCATAAAAAAACAAAAATACAAGAGAAAAGAAATGCAAGAGAAAATAAAAAAAACAAGAATACAAAGAAATGAAAAAAACTAATAAATAAATAAATAGATAAATAAAATAAAGCAAGATAAAAAAATATAAAAGAAACAAAAAAAGGCAAAATGAGATCAATACATAAACGAAGAAATAAGTGACAAAAAAAAAAAAAAAAAAAAAAAAAAAAAAAAAAAAACACCAAAATCAAACATAAATAATGCAAAAACGATATAAAAACGATAATTATACGAAAAAAGAAAAAAAAAAGCAAGAGAAAAAAACAAATATCTAACAAAATCAATATAGAAAGGCAAAATAATAAAAAAAAAAGTGATAAAAACTCTATATATAAAAAAAGCGACATCAAAACTCCACAGCAAGTACGATAAACTGAATAAAACGTTTCGAAGCAGCACAAATACTACGCGATCATACAAAAATAGAGTAATGATGTGAACAATATACAAAAAAACAAGGTAAAAAATATATATAAAAACATACGAAGAAAAGTACAAAAACAGCACCAAATGACAGCAAAGGAGAAATAAGTCGGCAAATAAACAGGTACATGACTATTTTCAGGTATCTTGGCGACAAGTGTCTTGTATTTCACTCACTAAGGCTTAAATTTTCATAGATATATATATATATTTTTTTTTTATTAATTTAAGGTGAATATTAATGATGACTATTTAGTAAATAAAAATAGGAGTACTGAGAGAGATCGAGTTTTTTTTTTTGAGAGGAAATGCGAATTCTTTCATAAATCCTTAGTTTATAAATGTCTTAATTAACGACAAATTTACATAAGAACAACAGCAATAAATGAACTGATCTGGCAATAGTTTTAAAGGACAGAGACGAATATTCTACTAAAACAATGACAAAAATCTAATACCCACTAAACAACTCAATGCATTTCATATAACGTCCAATGAAATTTACCTTTAACTATCAAATACCTTGGAAAAAAAAAAATTCTGAAGTACGAGAATAAATATCATTGAACACAATCCATCAAAACAATAACAAACTGATAAAATGCACAATGTTCCCAGGTTTCCTTTCCTTTGCTTTTTTTTCTCCTGTAGTATCACCGAGGAATGGTGACTGGGGGAGGGGGAGGGGGAGGGCAAGATGAGGCGGGTACAGCGAGCACCAGCTGGGAAGTAACACCTGCACGCGGCCAGCCAGATGAGCATATAGGCAAATGAGTCGGCCAGGTAACACACTTCTTCGCCGTGCACCACAAGGCGTCAATCATGAAGTTGCTCCTGCCTCTCCTGGGCTGCCTCGCCCTCTCGCTCTCCCTCACAGGTAAGATAAGAAATAACAACATAAGGGAAACTGCAAGAAGCCATCAGGCCTACACGTGGCAGTCCCTGTATGAAACATGTGTATTTCAACCTATCATCACCGTCCATAAATTTGTCTAATATTCTTTTAAAACTCTCTAATGACTCAGCACTAACAACCTGATTATTGAGTCCATTCCGTTCATCTACTGATCTATTTGAGAACCAATTCCATCCCATCTCTTTTTTAAATGTAACTTTTTCAAGCCTGAACTCATTATTTCTTGTACTCTCCTGATTATTGGTCCTGAGAAAGACGGGAGAGGTAAAAGAAGAGGTAGAAAAGAGAAAAATCAAGCTGTGGTAAAGAGACGACAGATGAAAAGTGGCAGGCGGTCCCTTTTTTTCAAATTTTGTTTCCTGATTACTGATTACGTGTCGTTTGATTCGCTCATTGCTGTTTGCATCTGTATTTAGTAAGCCTTAACAGGAGATAATCTTAATCTGAAATTACGTAAAACTAAATAAACGTTAACAAAGCAATGTCAGAGCCTCGACTGAAGGTCCTAACCCAATAGATAGCTGACCTAACAAAACACGACTCATGATGCTATTATGATTTGAACTATTATGAGCGTATTCAACATATGGAAGCAAGATTCTTAATTCATTTTATTCGTCACCATCAGTGCCACGGTTGATGCCTTGCTGCTGACAATCACTAATCGAACTTTCCTCGCCTCATTATGCTTAAATACTTCAACTTGGAGAACATACGTAATATGGAGATAAGAATTTGAAGTTGTTCGTACGTATGACAGACACAGGTAATCTCTCCCACACCTGATCTTTTTTAAATAAATTTCACACTGCAATGTTCTCCTGTCGAAATCCGCCTTTTTTTTTTTCTTTATCATCACTGAGTCCACTCCATACCTGTGCTGAGAATTGCCTCCCATACACCTGACCAGTGCCTGAAACACCTGAAACACACCTGAAACACAACTGGGGCACATCTGCCTCTCACCTCATCACAACGCTCACAATTTCTCTCGGACCCAAAAGTTTCTTAAAAAAAAAAAAAAAAAAAAAAAAAAAAAAAAAAAAAAAAACTGTCTTATCAATTAAACTTCAATATTCTGTCCCCAATGTCCCCTCGCCGCTCCATCGCCTCGTGTGGGTCCGAGAAGTGTGATGCCGGGTTGCTATTGGCGTAAAGTATTCTAATTAGACTCCTCCTCCTCCTCCTTCTCTTGCAAAAGTTCTAATACTCTCTTAGCTTCCCCTGCTCTTCATCTTCCTCTCTCCCCTCGCGTGGACTTTCAAGGGGTGATACTGTGTTATTTTAATTCGTTTCTTTACTTTACACCTTTTCCTCTCCAAAAGAAGACTCGGTAAATTCGTGGATAGGGTTGAGAAGTGGATGTGAGTCGGGGTGGTGTTCAGTAACCTTTTGCTTAAGACTGTTTCCTCTGTTAATAATGTAGGGATCTCATCAATCTGTTGCTAAAACCATAAAAACACCACTGAAAGCACCTATGACTTCAATAACAACCCTTTGGTAGTGGAGGTGCGGACAGAAGTGTTTCAGAATGTGTTCCAACGTTTTGCACAGGGAATGCCACGTGTTGACCTACTGGCTTCTTGGAACTTCCCTCATTATTTTTTATTTTTTTTCTTTAACTGTCATGTTCGAGTATCCAGTCAATTTTGGCTAAGTAAAACAGATGCCTCTTTTATTCATTCTCATCCTCTTTACAAGGAAGCAAAGATGATATTGTGTGATTTAAAGAAATATATATCCCTTATTCCTTTTTCCTTTCATAACTTCTGAGTAACTTTTTTTTTTTTTATCCTTTACCTTTTATTTGTATTTAACTTCTTCCTTTTCTTTTCATTCCGTGATAGTTTTGATCATTGTCCTTACCGTTTTCTGTTTTTTTTTTGAGTCTATACGTTTTCTTTTTCTTTTTCCTTTTCCTTCAGTAACCTTTCCCTTCTATAGTCTTTTTTATCTATAACCTCCTTTTCCTACCATAATCTCCTTTTCCTTCTATAACCTCCTTTTCCTCCGATGTTTGTCAGTAACGCCTTTTCTTTTCCCTTTTTCCTTCCATAATCTTCTTTTCCTTCCGATGCCTGTCAGTAACGCCTCTTCTCTTCTCCTTTCCCTTCCCTGACCTGCAACACTCATCACCTTCTCTCCCTGGCCACAGAGGGCGTGATGGTGTGCTACTACGGGTCCTGGGCAGTGTACCGGCCTGGTGACGGCATGTTTGATGTGGAGGACATCGACCCCAACCTCTGCACGCACCTGATCTTCGGCTTCGCGGGTCTCGGCAGCAACAATAAGATTAAGGTCCGTGGACTTAACGTTTGGTGCAGTGGTGGTGGTGGTTGTTGTGGTGGTGGTTGTTGTGGTCAGTAGCAGACAGGTGATAAAGTAGCACGTCTCATCTCTACTGTGTCTGAAGGTTTGAGTCTGGTGAACTTGTATTGAAAAGGAATTGGTGAACTTTGATTTAAAAGATTGCATGAAGTTAGATTTAAAAGGAATGGATGAAGTAGGTTTGAAAAGAAATTATAAATTTAGCTTTAAAAAGAGTTGAAAAGTTAGATTTGAAAAAAAAAACAAGGTAAAGTTTGATTGAAAAGGATTGATTAATTTAGATTCGAAAAGACTGATACTGATATACTTAGATAAAAAAAAATTGACTAGGTTAGATTTAAGAACTGAAGAAGTTAGATTAAAAAAAAAAAAGAATTGATAAATTTAGATCTAAAAACAAATGACGAAGTTAGAAAAGAATGGATGAAGTTAGATGTAAAAAGAATAAATGAAAATAATTTTAAATAATTAATAAAGTTAGATTCTAAAAGTGACAGTGTTAGATTTAAAAAGAGATATACGAAGAAACAGATTCTCAAATAGCGAAATATGAATGACACACCCGACAGCGCTCTTCGCAACACTTCCTCGTGTGACGCTGTGCTACATACGTTTTTATGACTCAATCTTAAATCCTCTGAAACGCTTGCAATTCCCTAACGAAACCTGACAATGGATAGACTCATCATTTCCAAGGACGAGACCTGACACGAGGCACAGTAAGAGTGAGTCAGGAATAAGCTCATCCCGTAATACCTTTGTCCCTCTCGACCTCCACCTCCAATGAATAGATTTTTAACATTTCCAAGGACTTGAGAGAGTCAGGAAAACACGCACCTCGTATCACCTTTGTTTTGACCTTCGACCACAATGGATAGATTCTAAAAGCTTCAGAACTAAGAGGCGGAACACGAAGCAGAGTAGTGAGTAACCTTTCTACCTCTGTCTCCCCCTCAGGTGCTGGACCCGTGGAATGAGCTGTGTGACGATTACGGCCTGTGTGCCTTCGACCGCTTCACTGCCCTCAAGAAGAAGAACACCAAGCTGGTCACCATCCTGGCTGTCGGGGGATGGAACGAGGGATCCACAAAGTACTCCCGTGTAAGTGTGAACTAATCCTTTGCCTGCTAAGGATCCTCAAGCTTGGTTCTTTAACGTGGCTTTCTCTATCTACCTAATGAATTGAAGTCTAGTGTGATTTTAAAAGGAGTGATCGATCCAGGGTAAGTGTGAGCTAGTCATGGAATACTTAATGGATTTTCATGTTTAACTCTGACTAACATGGGTTCCTGTGTCTAATAAAATGGTTTAAGTTTAGAGTATGATTTCAAAAAGAGGTTCGGTCTATTCAGGGTAAATTTGATATAATTTTTCAACTGCTACGGGTCTTCAAGTTTAACCTAATTTTTATCTCCGTTAAAAATTATCACTCAGTTAAGTACAAGAAATAACACTCCTACGTCATTACCTTTACCAGTCAACCAAGAAGATAGAAACTAAACTTCTATCTCAGTATCTTCATCAGCAATAACATTATCATCATCATCATCACCATCATTAGAAACATCATTAGCACTACTGCTGTCATCAGAAACACCATTAGTACCCCCCATCACCATCACCAAAATCATCACCACCACCATAATAATCACCGAAAACATCATTAGTACCACCATCACCATCATAAGAAACACTACCAAGTCATCTTCACCACCACCACCACCACTGACACTGCCCCGCCCACAGATGGCGTCCAGCGCGGCCAGCAGGAAGACCTTCGTGGACTCCGCCATCAAGCTGCTCAAGGAACACGACTTCGACGGTTTGGACATGGACTGGGAGTACCCGACACAGCGAGGAGGCGCCCCCGAGGACAGGGTGAGGGACAGGAGGAGGAGGAGGAGGAGGAGGAGGAGGAGGAGGAGGAGGAGGAGGAGGAGGAGGAGGAGGAGGAGGAGGAGGAGGAGGAGGAGGAGGAGGAGGAGGAGGTAAAAAAAAAAAAGATGAAGAAAAGGATTACAAGAAGTATGCATCAAAGGAGATATTTGCAGTACCAGTCAGATATAACAGCAATAAAAGATAAAAACAACCAACCACAAAAGATGAAAGGAAGACAACAAAGACAAAAACCAATTAGAAAAAAATCACATCCCTTCACTAATTAATGACACACAGCATCCCTTGCGCCTCGTCACACACTGCAGCTCAAGGGAAGACGAAAACAAAACCAGCACATTAGAAGTCTTTAATTAGTACAGGAGACATAACAAGACGTAATCAATATTGTCCGGATCAGTAATGAGGGTAGCACATGAAATAATGAGTTCAAGCTTGAAACAGTTAGATTTAAAAAAGAGATAAGAAGGAATTGGTTATCAAACAATCGTAGATGAATAGAATATACTCAGCAATCAGGTTGTTAGTGCTGCGTCATTAGGGAGTTTTAAAAGATTACACAAATTCATGGATGAAGATGATAGGTAGCCATGTTTTATACAATAGGCAGCCATGTTTTATACAGGGACTTCCACATTGTAGGCCTGATGGCTTCCTGCAGCTTCCCTTGTTCAGATGTTTTTATGTTCTTACAGGGCAACTTCGTGCTTCTGCTCAAAGACCTGAAGGAGGCGCTGCACGCTAACGGCATGATGCTGACTGCTGCTGTGTCTGCCGGCAAGGGAACCATCGACGAGGCTTACGACATCCCGGGCATCGCGGAGCACCTTGACATGGCCAACCTGATGACCTACGACATGCACGGCGACTGGGACCCCTACACCCACCACCAGTCCGGCCTGTACGCCCACCCCGACGACACTGGCGACAACGTGTACTTCAACCAGGTAACTTGAGCTCTCTGATGACTGATGGCAGCGGCGACAGGTAACTCTTGAGCCAGGTGGTGAACTGAGGCAGGTAACCAGGTCTGCTCCCGATAACTCTTAACCCTTTGACTGCTACGAGTATTCGGTACATCTTTCCTTTATCACCAAACACTATGAGACAGCTTACTTGTTCTCTGATCTTTAAACTGGCTAGAGATTGCAAAATCTTTTTTTTTAATTGCCTTCTTTCTTGTAGATGCTTTTAAAGATTTCATGCATTACTTCTGATGGCAGTGGAGACAATGTTTACTTCAACTAGGTAGCTCTCAGGCCAGGTGGTGAGCTGAGCCAGGTAACTAGGTCTACTCCAGGTAACTTTTAGACACTTGGCGGCACTGGCACAATACTGAATTCAATCAGGTAAATTTAAACACCTGACGACACTGGTGACAATGTTTACTCTAACGAGGTAACTCCAGTCAGGTGTCCAGCTTAGGCAGGTAACAAAGTGTGCTGCTAGTAAACATTAGGCAAGTCAGTTACCAACAATTTCCCTCAAGTCAGTCACGGTGTTAAGTTCAGATTTCTCACTACATAAAAGATCTGAGCCAAATTACCCGCGTGACCCAAGCAATAAAGTACTTGGGTAGGTATCCATTTCCACAGGTAATTAGTGCATCTGCAACCGGAGTCACCTATAGATAATCAACATTCAGAAGCTAACAGACACATAAATAAAACATATAGTTCAACAAAGCAGGAAAGGATACATTCAGGTATCCACTTCAGTTAATTAGTGCACCTGAGGCAGAAGTCACTTGCAGATAATAAACAGATACATAAATCAAACACGCAGTTCCCAGACAGGTAACTTCATTAATTGTACTGATTACCTAACACCTGAATTCATCATAGCTCGGAATTTGCAAACCTGGGAACAAACACCTTCACTTTCCTTTCTTCCTCCCGACCTGGACAGCTTCAAGAGGCGAGCGCGGAGGTTCCTTTCTCTCGAGATTAAAAGTACAACTGCTCTTTACACTTTGCTTGCCGTTATTGGCTTGGCGGGGCGTCGTTTGGGGGTCTTTTCATTGCCCTGTGTTACCTTCAGCCTCATTCCATTAATGCAAACAACAACAACAACATCATCAACTACAACAACAATGTCCCTCACCTGTACTCAGCCCGGCAGGTAATATCCAGCCAGGTGCTCGCTGCCAAAACACTTCCTGCGCCACGTCTTACCTGTAATGAGAAGAAAAGAGGTGTTAGTTATGTACTTTTATTCACACGTATGAACATAATCATTACCTTCTTCCAGGATTCATTATAGTGCAAAAGTCTCCCACAACCTTCTCCATTCATCTCATTTTCTCCCATATCTTCTTTCTTAAGCTAAAGCAAATAATCTCTCACAATTTATTTTTCACCCATGTGTCTTCTTTTCCATATCCAAACGAAACATCCCCGTCTAGTTTCCCATCCTGCCAATCTTCACTACCCCACCACGTACTCAATCCCAGCCCTCTCTTCCGGCAGGACTTCGCCGTCAGGTACTGGCTTGACAAGGGCTTCCCCGCCAACAAGCTGAGCCAGGGCGTGCCTCTTTACGGAAGGTGCTGGACCCTTGACAGCCCAGACCAGCATGGCTTCTACGCCCCCGCCCACCAGCCAGGCCCCGGGGGAAAGTACACCGAGGAACCTGGCATGCTGGGGTACAATGAGGTGAGAAGCTGGTGTGTCTCTTCTTCTTCTTCTTCTCCTTTCGCTGTGTCCGTAGGGTGAGAGGTTGGCGGAATGTACAAGTCTCCTCCAGTTGTTTCTGTCACTTGCATCTTCCTCTGTGACTCTCATCCTTTGTGATTCTAACGCAATTCCATCCCTACATCTCACTTTGTGTCTTCCCCTCGATCTTCTTCCCTCAACTGGTTTTCTTTAGGCTCTTTTAATCGGTTCTTAGTCTTCTATTCTTTTTTTTTTTTCTCTCTGTCTGATGTTTGTTTGTATTTTGATATCCTTCGCTTTCTTTTTCGTGTTTATTTTTTCTGTTCAGCCTTCAGTGACTAGCCATCCTAACGTTTTCTTGATATTCTTTTCTGTTATTCCTTTATTTCTCTTTCGTTGTATCTGTTTCCTGAGGTGAGGAGCGGATCTCCGTTTTCTGTTCGTTTTTGATGTCATTTGTTTTTTTTTCTTATTATTTCTTTACTTTCAACAACTACCAATCATATTTTATTTATTTTTTTTGTTACTCCTTTATTTCCTTTCGTTGTATCTGTTCCCTATATTATTTCCTCCTTTTCTTCATTTCCTATCCCATGCAAATCATTTAATTTCTCATGCATGTTCAATTCTCTCTCTCTCTCTCTCTCTCTCTCTCTCTCTCTCTCTCTCTCTCTTGCATCCCTCCTTCACTTTCTCATTGTTGCATTCCTTCTTCCTCCTTTCATCATCTGCATTGCTACACTCATTCTTCCCTACTCGCCCTCTTCCTCCTCCTCCTCTCTTTCTCTCCCTCCCTGCACCTAATAAACAAAGGCCAGCATTTCGAACGTGCAGTACCAGTAAAAAGGCAAACATAATTACAATCTCGTGTTTCAGATCTGCGAGGGAATCCTGTCTGGCTGGACTGTTGTGCACGACCCGGCCATGCACGAGCCTTACGTGTACAGCCTTAAGGACGGCAATGTTTGGTGCTCCTATGACGACGAGCCTTCTGCTAAGCTCAAGGTAAGGCGGTGGTGATCCA
>NC_087195.1:4387500-4395000 GCF_035594125.1 Scylla paramamosain
TTTGGAAATAGTTAGGAAATAATCAGCCTCTATTTTTCACTTTTTTTCTTCACTTTTACTGAAGACTGAGATAGAAAATAGCTTGGAAATAATTTGGCAATGGTCATTTTCTTATTTTTTCTACATTTCTTTCACAGCAAATGGAAATAGTGTGGAAATATTTTTTTTTATATTTTCCTTAATTTCCTTCAGAAGCGATGAGAAATAGTTGGTAAGTCGTCTGAAATTAGTCGGTATCTTAAATTTCTTTCTTCTTTCATCGCCCAGGAGAGGGAGAGATAGTTTGGAGATAATTTGGGAATATTCAGTTGGTATCTTTATTTCCGCAGTTCCTTCCACTGGCCAGGAGAGGAGGATAGGATAAAGAAATAGTTGCAAATATTATCTTAATTTTCTTTTTCTGTCTTGTTGTTCAGAAGGGGAGATGGTTTTACAAGTAGTTTGGAATAGTTAGTCAGTATTTTTCTTCTTTTTCTTCATTTCTTTCACTGCCCAGGAGAAGAAAGGGGAGATAGTTTTGAAATAGTTAGGAGATAGTCAGTACCTCAGTTTTGGAATAGTTAGGAGATAGTCAGTACCTCAGTTTTGAAATAGTTAGGAGATAGTCAGTACCTCAGTTTTGAAATAGTTAGGAGATAGTACCTCAGTTTTGGAATAGTTAGGAGATAGTCAGTACCTCAGTTTTGAAATAGTTAGGAGATAGTCAGTACCTCAGTTTTGGAATAGTTAGGAGATAGTCAGTACCTCAGTTTTGAAATAGGAGATAGTCAGTACCTCAGTTTCCTTTTTTCATTCTTTCACTGCCCAGGAAATGGAAATAGTTTGAAAATAGATTTTTTTTTTATTTTCTTAACTTATTTCACTGTTAAGGAAAATGAGATAGCTCGGAAACAGTCAGCCAGTTTTCCACCCCCTTTTTTTTCACTGGAGGAGGAAAAAGAAAGAAAAAAAAAACTGGCAACAGCTAACAAGTTCATTTTTTTTTATTTTTATTTTTTATTTATTTCACTGTTAAACTGAATATCTACCGACTCCCCCCCTCTCTCTCTAAGGGTCAATAATCACTATGTGTGTGTAGACAGCTTGAATTTGAGCGTAGGGAAATGCATACTGTACTATTAATTTTGTCAATATATCTTGCAATGTTATGTTACATGATGCGTGACAGCTCAATGATCACCTTCGCTGCGATGGGTCTGTACAGGAGCTGCGTTTAAATGGACTGACCTACAAATGCTTCAACAAATTAATAATATTCATACTGTACTGCGCTAAGGTCAAATAAACGAAATATCAGGTCAAATCAAGGCATCTCTCTCTCTCTATCTCTCTCTCTCTCTGTATTTCCACCAAAACAGACAGTTTAAAAGAAAAGAAAAAAACACTAAACTATTTGACTATTTTCATTCTTCACTGTTTTTTTTTAAGTGGCATTTCATTTGTGATTTTCCTTTTCCTTTTTTTTTTTTTTTTACAATTTTTTGCCCTTTGGAATAAAAAAGTCGAGAATAACTGGGAAAAGAGGAAGGATGTAGAGGGAATGAGGAAAATAATCTCTCTCTCTCTCTCTCTCCTCTCTCTCTCTCTCTCTCTCTCTCTCTCTCTCTCTCTCTCTCTCTCTCTCTCTCTCTCTCTCTCTCTCTCATTCATTCATTATTCATCAGTGAACGTCTTGTCTAATTAATGTCCTGTGCTGTGTTTCAGTGTGTCTTTCCCTCGTGGTTTTATTTTTCTTTGATTTATGTTTTTATCGTCCATTCCCTTCTATTTATCTTTTATCGTTTATTCCTTCCCATTTTTGCTTTATTGTCCATTTCGTTACATGCGCAAAATCAACAGGAGAGAAAGGTTACTGTGTGTGTGTGTGTGTGTGTGTGTGTGTGTGTGTGTGTGTGTGTGTGTGTGTGTGTGTTTGTGTGTGTGTGTGTGTGTGTGTGTGTGTGTGTGTGTGTGTGTGTGTGTGTGTGTGTGTGTGTGTGTGTGTTTGTTTCCTTCCGTTATCAGTAAAATAGTTTGGAGTAGCTATGTGTGTGTGTGTTTTGTGATAAACAAGCACACACACACACACACACACACACACACACACACACACACACACACACACACACACACACACACACACACACACACACACACACACACACACACACACAAACACACACTACAAGCAGAGTCATAAATTAAAGATATTTTTTACGTACTCATGTTTTTAAGGAAATTTTAAATGTTTTCGAGCGAAGAAACTCTCTCTTTTACCCCCCCCCCTCTCTCTCTCTCTCTCTCTCTCTCTCTCTCTCTCTCTCTCTCTCTCTCTCTCTCTCTCTCTCTCTTCTCTCTCTCTCAGTACACACACGCCCATGTTCCAAGTCATTCATCCACATCATCCCAGGTTCTCTCTTTGATCCTCCCCATAAAAGAAGAATGAGTGATATTGCTTATTCATATATTCACTCATTAATTCCAGTATTGCTGTCATTACTAAGAATAGCCACAAGAGGATCAAGAGGAGGAGGACGAGGAGGATGTGGTGCTGGTGCTACTGGTCGAGGAGGAGGAGGAGGAGGAGGAGGAGGAGGAGGAGGAGGAGGAGGAGGAGGAGGAGGAGGAACGATTGATTGAAAGGAATGAAAGGAATAATAGTGATGATGATGATAATGATAGTGGTAATAACAATAAGAATAATAATAAAAGAAGGAAAAAACAATAAACTTATTATTTTTTTTTATTTCAGCATTTCTGCTCAAGAAGAAAACAAGTACAAATACAAGAACAAAGGAAAAAAGACTGAAAAACACACAACAAGTACAAAAACAAACACAAACACACACGAAAAAAAAGAAAGAAATACTAAACCCCAACTAAAGCGAAACAGGAGAAACAGGGAGGAAACAAACACACACACACACACACACACACACACACACACACACACACACACACACACACACACACACACACACACACACACACACACAGAAATTAAACGAAGAGGAACACAGAAAAGATTAGAAGTCTAGGTGAGAGAGAGAGAGAGAGAGAGAGAGAGAGAGAGAGAGAGAGAGAGAGAGAGAGAGAGAGAGAGAGAGAGAGAGAGAGAGAGAGAGAGAGAGAGAGAGAGAGAGAGATCGCAAAGGGATCCAGAAGACACACGCCCCTGCAGAAGGTACGCAGTGTCCTTAGGGAGGCGCCTCTGGGGGTATTAGTGGGTGTCTACGGGCTGGCTGGGGGAGGGAAGGAAATGTGCCGGTGTGTGGAGCAGCAGCGCGTGGCAGCCTCAGGATTACTGTGGTGGTGGTGGTGGTGGTGGTGGTTGTAATGGTAGTAGTAGAAGGAGTAGAAGTAGTGGTAATAGAAGAAGAACTGCTGTTGTTATTGTAGTAGTAGTAGTAGCAGCAGCAACAACAACAAAAACAATAGCAGCAGCAACAGTAGTAGTAGTAGTAGTAGTAGTAGTAGTAGTAGTAGTAGTAGTAGTAGTAGTAGTAGTAGTAGTAGTAACAATAGTAGCAGTAGTAATAGCAGTAGTACCAGTCTAGCTCCCTTTCCCGCCTTCCTCTTATTCACACTTCACCATCATTCACTCTCCACTCAGACCAACGAAAGAAAAAGTAAAGAAAACAAGAAAGAAAATAAGAGATAAAGCAACCATCAATTTCACTGAACTTTATTGAAGGAAACACAAAGGGAAAGGAAATGAGGAACGAAATAACAGAAGAAAGGAAGAAGAGAAGGAGGAGGACAAAGATAAATGTTACTGTTGAAATTAAAAGGAAAAATGAAGGAAATAAAGAAAGAAGCGAAGGAAAAATAGTATTCATGAAGCACTTAACACTGAATCAGGGAAAAGAATAGTGATTGAAAAATAAGTTGAGGAGTCCAGGAAGAAAGTTTTATAGGAAGGAAGGAAGAAGTTGAGAGGCAAAAGAAAGAAGCAAAGTTGTGATTGAAAGAACAACTTAAGGGGACACTCAGCGGGGAATTAAATAGATACAAAAAAGAAAGAAAAGAAAAGAAAAGAAAGACAGGAGAAAGAAGCATCGAAATAAAAAAATGTGACTGATAGATTTTAAGCGGATGAAACTATTATATAAAAAAGTAAGATGTAGAAATTGTAATAATTGTGACTGGTAAACTGAAATAAAGGGAAAAGAATGGTAGAGGGAAAAATAAGAAGAAAAAAGTGAATGGTAAATTTCAAATGAATCTAACTATTAAGTGAAAATATAAGATATGGAAATTATAATAAGAAATTGTGACTGACAAAACGAAATAAAGGGATGAAATTGAGAGAGAGAGAGAGAGAGAGAGAGAGAGAGAGAGAGAGAGAGAGAGAGAGAGAGAGAGAGAGAGAGAGAGAGAGAGAGAGAGAGAGAGAGAGAGAGAGAGAGAGAGAGACTGGTAAATCTGAAATGAATAAAACTAGAAAGGAAATAAGATGAAATTGCAAGAAAAAAAAACTACAATTCATAAATGTAAAGAATTAAAACTGTGTAAGGAGAAAAGATAAAAAGAAAAGAGAAATGTGGAATCGTGGCTGATGAATTGGAAAGGAATAGAACTGAAATATATATATATATATATATATATATATATATATATATATATATATATATATATATATATATATATATATATATATATATGTATATAACGCTCGTGATAAAAAATAAATAAATACGAGAGAAAAAATGACTGATGTGATTCATAATAAAAAGTTGACATTGGAAAGACTTCACACACTAAAGAGAAAATACAAACATATAAATAAATGAAAAAAAAAAAAACAAATAAAATAAAATGAGTGAATAAAATAAGTAAATAAATAAATAAATAATAAAACACATGTACATTTAATAAGATGTGAAACCGCAAAGCCCCCCAAAAATGTCTTACATATTTACATATTTTTTAATAGGCTTATTGGCTTATAGGCTTAAAATTCAATGCTTTACGAGTACATTTCAGCACTTGTAGGTCTTGAACTTTATAGGTCTTGAACTTTACAGTGTAAACTTTATAGGCTTTGAAATTTATAGACCTTAAACTTTATAGGCTTTGAACTTATAGACTTTGAACTTTATAGGCCCTGAACTTTACATATCTTAAACTTTATAGGCCTTGAACTTATAGACCTTAAACTTTATAGGCCAAGAACTTTATAGACTGAACTTTATAGGCCGTTAACTTGAACTTCCTAGGCCTTGAATTTATAGGCCTTGAACTTTATAGGCCTTGTACTTTATAGGCATTGAACTTTATAGCCATGAACTTTATAGACCTTAAAGTAATAACCTTGAAATATTAAAACTTAAACTTTATAGACCTCAACCGTAATGAACCCTGAACTTTATAACCCATAAACTTTACAACCATTAAACTTTAAAGACCCTAAAGTTTTCAACCCTTTAAGACCCCGAGGTTTATATTTATAGACCAGTTAGACTCGATCTTTTTCTCAGCAGTGACAAAATAGCTACTTTTTTTTCCCCCTTTTTGTTCTCTTGTCCAGGTTTCTTGAGACGTAAAATATTTTGTACTAGAAGAAGGAGAGCGGAAGACATCCACCCTCTTGAGAGAAGCACATTTTTGAAAGGGAAGGAAGGGAAGGAAGGAAGGATGGAAGAGAGAGAAAGAGAGAGAGAGGGAGGGAGGGCTAAGCTTCAGACGAAAGAGAGAAAAAAAAAATAAGCTGAAGGAAAAAGAGGAAGACAGTAAAAGAGTTAGTGAAAATAGAGGGAACAGGAGGTTTAAAGGAAAGATATATAGCCAAGAGAGAAAGTAAGAGAGAGAAAGAGAGGAAGCAAGGATGGAGAATTCAGAGAGACAGAGAGATAAAGAGAACGAAGAGGGGAAAAGGAAAGAGAGGACAAAGGTAATACTAAAAGCAACACACGAGAAAACGAAGTGAGGGAAGAGAGGAGGAGGAAAAGAGGCTTAGGTTGTGGTGGAGGAGGAGGAGGAGGAGGAGGAGGAGGAGGAGGAGGAGGAGGAGGAGGAGGAGGAGGAGGAGGAGGAGGAGGAGGAGATGATCCGGGCCTACAACTGACTGACAAAGACTTACAGAGTGATTGGTGAAAAAATAGCGAATATCAATAACAGAGATTGGAGGAGGAGGAGGAGGAGGAGGAGGAGGAGGAGGAGGAGGAGGAGGAAGAGGAGGAGGAGGAGGAGGAGGAGGAGGAGGAGGAGGAGGAAGAGGAGGAGGAGGAGGAGGAGGAGGAGGAATGTACCACCACATCTACCACAACTAAAACTACTATTACTACTACTATTACTACTACCACTACTTCTACTACTACTACTACTACTAATAATAATAATAGAGCAACGTGTGTGTGTGCGTGACTAACACAAACACACACAAAAAAAGGAAAAGAATATTCAGGTCACCATTAAAAAAAATGAATAAAAAATGAAATAAAACACCAAAACAAAACAAAATAAACAACAACAACAACAACAACAACAAAACAGGTCGCCCCAGTTGAAGCAGACTCGTGCAAGTGACCTCAGTTACTTGAAGGAGGGAAATGAGGGGGAAAAACGAGGGGAAAAAATGCAAAATGGGGCCAGACACGCTCTCTCTCTCTCTCTCTCTCTCTCTCTCTCTCTCTCTCTCTGAATTCTGCAAAGATGAATGTTTTTTTTCTTTTCATTCTTTTTTCTTTTAATTTTCTCGAATATTACGAGTGAAAAAATGTAAAAGTGAAAATAAATGCAAAGATTGATGTTTTAACTGTACGAATGAATGGGTGTATGGGTGAATGGGTGAATACTGTATGGGTTTCAGAAATGGCTAGAAAAGTATAGTTATCTAATCTAATTTTATTTATTTACCTTTTTTTGTGTGTGTGTAAAATAAATTATCGAACCATTCTCTCTCTCTCTCTCTCTCTCTCTCTCTCTCTCTCTCTCTCTCTCTCTCTCTCTCTCTCTCTCTCTCTCTCTCTCTCTCTCTCTCTCTCTCTCTCTCTCTCTCTCTCTCACACACACACACACACACACACACACACACACACACACACACACACACACACACACACACACACACACACACACACACACACACACACACACACACACACACACACACACACAGGGCACACAAAAAAAACCTAATGAATGCATAATCAAAACATAATTGGCCAAGTTTTCAGAAGCTCTTCAGATTTTATTCATAAACTTCTAGACACACGCGTCGCCTCGAGTATTACTTCATGCAAGAGGATTCTGAGACTAACTTCACTGAAACTTTCATCTGCCGCCGCTCAGTGAAGCTTGTGTCTGTCTCTCTGTGTGTGTGTGTGTGTGTCTCTCTCTCTCTCTCTCTCTCTCTCTCTCTCTCTCTCTCTCTCTCTCTCTCTCTGTGTGTGTGTGTGTGTGTGTGTGTGTGTGTGTGTGTGTGTGGATGCATGGTGGAGCCACAGTCACTTCATCTGGTCAGGTACAAATTTGCTTCATCATGAAAAGATCGTGTTGTTGGGGGTGGATTGTGGTGAG
>NC_087195.1:4415000-4425000 GCF_035594125.1 Scylla paramamosain
TCTCTCTCTCTCTCTCTCTCTCTCTCTCTCTCTCTTGACAAATGTGAGAGGGATAGTGGTGGTGGTGGTGCTGGTAGTAGTAGTAGTAGTAGTAGTAGTACTAGTAGTAGTAGTAGTAGTAGTAGTAGTAGTAGTAGTAGTAGTAGTAGTAGTAGTAGTAGTAGGCTTAGGGAGGGAAACTTTTGTGTAGGTCTATATGCTATATTCTCTTTTACGACCTTCCCGACACACACACACACACACACACACACACACACACACACACACACACACACACACACACACACACACACACACACAGCAGATAGTGAAGTGCTGACATGGTATTGCGCGCGCGCGCGCGCGTGTGTGTGTGTGTGTGTGTGTGTGTGTGTGTGTGTGTGTGTGTGTGTGTGTGTGTGTGTGTGTGTGTGTCTGTGTGTGTGACAGAGAGAGAGAGAGAGAGAGAGAGAGAGAGAGAGAGAGAGAGAGAGAGAGAGAGAGAGAGAGAGAGAGAGAGAGAGAGAGAGAGAGAGAGAGAGAGAGAGAGAGAGAGAGAGAGTGATTATAAGGGCAGATGTTTGAGGTGTAAAAAAAAAAAAAGACGTGTGAGAGAGAGCATGTGTGGAGCAGATGTGTGTAGGTGTGGGAAAGAGACAGGTGTGTAAAAAGAGGAAGAAGAGGAAGAGGAAGAGAGACAGTACGTAAAGGATTAAAAGATACTAAGAAAAAAATAATAATAGGTGTAAAAATAGAAGAATGGGCGGAGGAGGAAAGAAAGTAAGAATAAAAAGGAAAGATTAGGAAATTTGAGAGGAAAATGAATGGCGAGAAGGAAAATTGAGTGAAAATGAGGAAAAGAAGGAAAAGAAAGAATAAGTGAAGAGAGGAAAGTATATATATGGAAAAAAAATGTGTGTGTGTGTGTGTGTGTGTGTGTGTGTGTGTGTGTGTGTGTGTGTGTGTGTGTGTGTGTGTGTGTGTGAACGATGAAGCGAACTTAACAGATTTAGCTTGATAGATGGCCACACACACACACACACACACACACACACACACACACACACACACACACACAGTCATTGACATGCAAGAGACGAAACAAAACAGAACAAAACAAAAAAGTGTATATATATGTGTGTGTGTGTGTGTGTGTGTGTGTGTGTGTGTGTGTGTGTGTGTGTGTGTGTGTGTGTGTGTGTGTGTGTGTGTGTGTGTGTGTATCTCTATAGATTTTTATTATTATTTTATTTTTGTTTCTGTGTTTGTTTTGTTTTTGTCGTCCTTGTTGTCATACGTTTTCCCTCCCTACCTTCGTTACGAGAGAGCGAGAGCGAGAGCGAGAGCGAGAGAGAGAGAGAGAGAGAGAGAGAGAGAGAGAGAGAGAGAGAGAGAGAGAATCTACATATTCCCTTCACTTTCATCTTTTTTTCACACTTTTTCAATAAAAGTGAAAAAAAGTGAGAGCCAAAACGAAAACGAAAATAACAAAAAGAAAACGGGGAAAAATTAGACAAACAAAAGAAGAAAGAAAAAGAAAATGTCCAAATCTGAAAGTGGCTAGCTAGAATGGCTATTATTTACAGGTGTGGGTAAGACAGGTGTGTTTTGAGCAGATGTGGGCTTGAGAAACAGATGTGGAGTATTAGGCAGATGTGTGTGAATATAGGAGGGAGTTCTATAGGTGTGATGGAGGACAGGTGTGTGATGGACAGGTGTGTGATGGACAGATATGTAAGTAGCAATGCAGGTGAGTCAATTTGGAAAACCTGTGAATTTAAAGGCAGGTGTGTTTTGAAGGATACGTTAATTAATTGGAATACAGGTGTGCTAATTGGAAAAATGTGTTTGCTATTAAGAAGTGGTGTGTTTTTGTGCTATAGTGAATTAATTAAACCGAACAGTAAATAGCACAACTATTATTTCATCACATCATCGAAAAAAAACACAATAATATAGGTAAAAATGATAAAATACACGATATCTGTAAAATGATGAGAAAAAAAAAAAACAGCTCGTCTAATATTACTAAAGAAAACGAAAAACAAACCAACACACACACACACACACACACAAATAACAAGATAAGGTAACAAAGAACAAAACAAAAAAACGGAAAAAAAGTGATAAGGACCTTTAGAGAGAGAGAGAGAGAGAGAGAGAGAGAGAGAGAGAGAGAGAGAGAGAGAGAGAGAGAGAGAGAGAGAGAGAGAGAGAGAGAGAGAGGGGCGATTTAATCATGATGTTTAAAGAGATGAGAGAGATTGGAATGAGTGCACGAGAGAGGCTGAGCTGAGGGGAGAGGGAGAAACAAGAGGAGAACATGCATGCCAAATTAGCACGAATAGAATATAGAGGAATAATTCTGAATAATGATGAACGAGAGAGGAAGTAGATGGAAGGAGGACAGGACAGAATAAATGATAGAGTAAAGGAAGAGGAGGTGGTGTACAGAATAAATAAAGGAAGAAGAGGAATAAGAGGAATTTTTGTGTCTCCTATTCATTTTCCACCAGTTATTTTCTCTCTATTCCTCTCTTTCTTTCTTCTCTTGTTCTGGTCTCCTCTTTCCTGCACATGTTCCTTATATATTGACGAGGAGGAAGAGGAGGAGGAGGAGGAGGAGGAGGAGGAGGAGGAGGAAGAAGAGGAGGAGGAGGAGGAGAAGGAGGAGGAGGAGGAGGAGGAGGAGGAGGAGGAGGAGGAGGAGGAGGAGGAGGAGGAGGTAAATAAGAAGGATTATAGCAATGAGAAGTATGATAGAATGGATGAAAACGAGAACAACAACAACAACAACAACAACAACAACAACAACAACAACAACAACAACAACAATAAAGCAGTAAAAAAAGAAAGATGAAGAAAAAAATAGCTCCTCTTTTGCTGGAGTAAGAAAATCAATAGACAACAAATCACAGGAAAATAGTAATTATAATCTTCCGAGAAATGAACTGGAGGAGGAGGAGGAGGAGGAGGAGGAGGAGGAGGAGGAGGAGGAGGAGGAGGAGGAATGAGGCCCAGATTCTTATTGATCACCATTATAAACAACACCTCTCACTTCAGACACCGGAGTTCACTGCTTGAATGTCAGAGAGAGAGAGAGAGAGAGAGAGAGAGAGAGAGAGAGAGAGAGAGAGAGAGAGAGAGAGAGAGAGAGAGAGAGAGAGAGAGAGAGAGAGAGAGAGAGAGAGAGAGAGAGAGAGAGAGAGAGAGAGAGAGAGAGAGAGAGAGAGAGAGAGAGAGAGAGAGAGAGAACGTAATGGATATTTTCAATGACTTATTGGCGACAGAGTATCAGGAATTGGCAGAGTGTGATATAAGCCACTGACACACACACACACACACACACACACACACACACACACACACACACACACACACACAGGAGGAGGTGGTGATTGAGGTGTCTATGAATTAAAAACTAAAAGTGGGTTTAGGTACACAGATAGACACTAAAAGTAGATGAACACACACACACACACACACTAAGTCTACAACAACAACAACAAATTTTACTACTATCATTACCACCACCACTGCTTGTACATCCTTTGTGTTCCCTTGCGCCTTCCTTGGCCACGTCAATCTCAGACCAAGGCCAGGCGGGTGCAAGACTAACACAAGAGGCAATAATTCACGAAAACACACTCATGTACAGAAAATTCGCCAAGATTTACTAGGTGAGCAGTTTGTATTATTAATGGCAGGGGTGATCAATGTAGTAGCTGATGACTGGCAGGCTGGGAGGGAGAGTAGCTGGGAGATTGGCTGGGAGAATGGCTGGGAGTGGGGCTGGGAGAATAGCTGGGAGAGTACTGTGAGGGGAGGTGAATTATGCAGTGTGGGCTTTTAGTTACTGTCTGGGGTGAAATATTGATGGACAGTGAAGGTAAAAAGTTTGTTTGTGTTTTTCTGAAGTTTATGTGATATTTTAAGTTACGTTAGGGTAGGTAATATTCTCTTTAGTTTCGTAGTCTTGAGTCAGGTTAGGTTAGGCAATCTTCTCTTAAATTGCGTAGTTTTGTCTTAAGTAATCTTCTTAAGTTAGCAAACATTTTAGAGTTAAGTTGGGTAACCCTCTCTTAGGCCTAGTGATCTGTTAGGTATTCTTTTTACATTCGTTTTAATTTTCTTTTTTTTTTTTCATCCACTGACAATCTGAAGTTTAGCAATCTTATTATTAATTTCCACTCTTGTTTCCTTCAATCTTTTCTATCTGCTGATAATCTCGAATTCCTTGATCTGACAGTTCCACTTGCTGACATCCCTACGTCTCATCCCCTGACAGTCTTAATTCCCACCTACTGACAGTCTTAATTCCCACCTACTGACAGTCTTAAGTTCCATCTACTGACAGTCTTAAGTCCCACATACTGATAGTCTTAATTCCCACCTACTGACAGTCTTAACTCCCACCTACTGACAGTCTTAAGTCCCATCTACTGACAGTCTTAATTCCCACCTACTGATAGTCTTAAGTCCCATCTACTGACAGTCTTAATTCCCACCTACTGACAGTCTTAAGTCCCATCTACTGACAGTCTTAAGTTCTATCCCCTGACAGTCACACAAAACCTGACCATTCACAGTTTCTCAGCAGATGACAGGACATAAAAGTGAGACAAGGAAATCATGACAGTTCAGGTGTGACATGTTGCAACACTTCTGGCCCTGACTGTACAAAGCGCATATTGGCAGCTAACATTATACTACCAAACAAATCCATTTTTCATCCCCAAGTGTTATTCCTACACTTTCCCTGTAGTGGATAATGGTCTGGGGGAGAGAAAATGCTATATTCTTTTTATTGCAAGTATCATCCTGTCTCTTCCTTTTACAGTAAATCTGGAAAACAACGCGAAACCTTTCATTTGAAGTATAACTATTTCATTCACCTTGAGAGACATGATGGCTTGGGGAGGAAAGTGTAAAATTTCATATACTCAATAAATTCTGCATGTTACTACGTCTTCTTCTCTTTCTCAGTAGTAAATAACACCACGGAAAATAGGAATGATACAATTTTCACGGTGCGTATTACAGTTTCATTTCCCTGCCCTGCTTGGTGAGTCTAGGAATTCTTGGAGTATCGAACACTAAGCCAGATACGAGGTCACCACACACAGGGGACACAGGACACGTGGTCACTAATTCATGTGTTATTACCCAGATGGCGTGCGTGTCCCCAGGCGTGGCTGTAAATATGACGTGTACATTGCCTCACTCAACTAACTCTGTGTTTTGTTTTGGTTTCAGAAATGTACTTGGAAATGTGAAGAGAAGAAAGTAGAAACTAGAATTATGAATTAACCCTTTGAATGCCACTTGGTACACCTTTCCTTAATAACCAATCACTCTGAGACATCTTTACTTGTCCCACAGCCACACCCAATCTTTGAACTGGGAAGAAATTGCAAAATGTATCCTTTTTCATCGCTAACTTTCTTGCAGATGCTTATAAAGACTTCACACACTGATTCTGTTGCTGGTCGTTGTTTCGTGTCGCTGTGAAAGGGTTAAGATGAAATAGAATGTTAAAACTAGTGAACTTTTCAACTTTTTTTTTCTTTTCTTTTTTTGTATTCGACTTTTTAAGAGGAAACTGTCTTTTCTTATTTTCTTCTAGTTATATTTATCAACGTATTAATTTGCTTCCCATTTTCTGCTGTCGTTCAGTCTCCTTGGCATGTCAGAAATCAGTAATCGTTAATCTAAATAATAAATACGTGATAAAATTCGACAGGTAAAGTAAACAACGCAAATCACACTCTTAAGAACACATACTGATGAGCAATGGCAGGTAAAGCAACACAAGGATGGCACTTAACACCTCAACATTACCTGGATTTAGTGACCACAACGACCGAGACGAATGGCAGGTATTATGGAAGAGCTAATGACTTAACACACCTGGATTCTAAACTTGGAAGAACTGAGTGAATAATGATAATAATAATAATAATAATAATAATAATAATAATAATAATAATAATAATAATAATAATAATAATAACAATAATAATAATAATAATAATAATAATAATAATAACAATAATTAGCGGTTTATTGGTGCTGAAAAAAAACATCAACAGAATAGAAAGTAAAGTTATTAACAGATTAAGAAATGAAAAGATTAAAAGATTATTGAGCAAAACAATCACCACACCCCCCCCCAAAAAAAAAAAATAAATAAATAAATAAATAAATGATAATAAATAAATACAAAAACAAAAAAAACAAAAAAAAAATGAATAAATAAAATAAGACAGGTAATGAGAGGAAGCTAATGGATCTTAATACTTGAAGAGCACATTAATTCCACAAAAGTAAGAACCCAATAAAAAAAATAAAAAAATGAAAGTAAAGTCTGAAAAAAAACCCTAAATATAAATAACATGAATTTTTAAAAAGCTAGAATTGAATGATATTGACAAGTAACATAAAAATAACCAAAACGAGCCTTAACACCTGACGAACACCTGAATTTTAGATACGAAAGCATTCAGTACAAATAACAGGTAACATGAAATTAATGACACCAAAAGAACACACGACCTTTCTTACCTTGAACTGAGTGGTATTGACAGGTGAGAAGGAGAGAAGCTAATGGACCTGGATACTTAAAGAACACTTGAATTTTAGACACGTAAGAATTCAATACAAATAACAGGTAATATGACACTAATGCGTCTTGGGAGCACTGAAAGAACGTACATTTTTACCATGGGATAAATTACTGACGGTGGTAGAAGAGTAAGAATGATGAGACGACGACGAAGAAGAAGAAGAAGAAGAAGAAGAAGAAGAAGAAGAAGAAGAAGAAGAAGAAGAAGAAGAAGAAGAAGAAGAAGAAGAAGAAGAAGAAGAAGAAGAAGAAGAAGAAGAAGAAGAAGAAGAAGAAGAAGAAGAAGAAGAAGAAGAAGAAGAAGAAGAAGAAGAAGAAGAAGAAGAAGAAGAAGAAGAAGAAGAAGAAGAAGAAGAAGAAGAAGAAGAAGAAGAAGAAGAAGAAGAAGAAGAATGAATCTCAACAAACAAACAAACAAACAAACAAACAAACAAACAAACAAACAATTACCCCATACCACTGAATACACAAGCCTACCTCAAGAACTCCACAAGGGCACATTAACAAACCAACCCACAAGAGCTAACAACCACAAGCAGCCAACACGAAGGGGCCAATGAACCTGAACAGAACAACCTGGAAACATCATCACCACCCCCCTGGACCCTGGCAAAGTTGACTGACCTATTAGCCCAGTGGAGGAACAAAGAAAGGAAGGTGGACAAAGGCAGCTGAATTTGCAGAGGTTGTCAAGGAAGGATGCGGGAGAAAATACTGGAGAGAAATAAAGAAGCGATGAATTGAAAAGAGAGAGATGTGAGGATGAAGGAAACGCCGCGTGTGACTCAAGAACCTGGAAACTTGAAACTCAGAACTGGAAAAGAGAATGGGGCTACGATTCCAGTCTTAGATTCCAGGTTGAAGGAAAGAAAATGGGAACAGGACTGGGATGAGGGATATAATTCCATACAGAGAGAGAGAGAGAGAGAGAGAGAGAGAGAGAGAGAGAGAGAGAGAGAGAGAGAGAGAGAGAGAGAGAGAGAGAGAGAGAGAGAGAGAGAGAGAGAGAGAGAGAGAGAGAGAGAGAGACGAGAATAATAGTTACATCATAATTCTGTAAAAAGTTTTGGAAATGTTGAAAAAAAGAACAAGAGAGATTTTGAAGTAATGTCAATTCTATGAACAGAATTTGAAAAAAAAAGAAAGAAATCATGAATACAAGACTGAAAGATCAAAAAAGTTTATATATAGTTTTTCTTTTTTTGGGGGGAGAAGTATAAATGGAAAGAAAACGAAAGAAAAAGATGAAATATTTTTTAAACACAAGACTAGAGACATAAAAGAAAAAAAAATAACAGAAATATGCACAGAAAGATGATGGACTAGGAAAGAGAGAGAGAAAAAAAGATAAACAACACAAGAATAGCAAAGTTTCAGGAACAGTAGAAATCAAATAAAAAAAAAAGTAATATTTTCCAAACACAAAACTACAAAGAGAGAAATTAGAGAGAAAAAAATAACAGAACTAGACAAAGAGATCAAGAAAAAAAGAAAGAATGGAAACTAACAACTTAACATACAAATATGGAATAAGAGAAAAAACAGAGAAAAAGACGATAAAGAGAACTGAAGAGAAATAAAAAAAAGGTAAACAACACCAGGAAATACCTCAATGTAAATAAGGAATAAGAGGAAAAAGGAAAACAAGACAACACACAAACACACTAACTCCATAAAGAAAACTGGAAATTGAAAGAACAGACCTGGAAAGAAAATATAAATAAAGAAAAAAAACAATATCTGGAAAAATAAAATATTCTGAGAAGTGCAGATGAAAGAGAAAACGAAGAAAAAAATAACAAAGATGAGAGAAACATTTCCGAACACAAAATTAGGAAGAGAAATTAAAGAACAGATACCAAGAATAGAAAACGAAATCTGGAACAGAAAACGAGAAAAAAAAAGAAAAAGAAAACCTAACTGTACCAGGAAGATAGATGAAATAAATAAATAAATAAAACAGTGAAAATCAATAATTTTATACACAAACCAGGAAGGAAAGAAGAAAACACAATAACAGTGAAACAAAGAATCAACAGACACAACAAGGAAGGGAGAGAGAACGAAAAGCAATACTGGAAAGCTTTATAAGGGATTACATAGAGAGATAGATGCCAAATATACCATGGCGGGTTCAAAGGTTCGTGTGTGTTGTGTGGGTTAGTGAAGCTCCGAATCTATTGTGTGTATGAAATGAAGGGAAGAGACTCAGTTCGGTAAAAAATGAAAAGAGTTAATCATCCGGGTATTTCATAATGTATAGTATTATTCTTAGTATATTCATTTATTTCTTATTATTTAATCAGATTTTTTTTCGATATTTTCCTATTCTTTATAAACTTTCGAGGTTATTGTGTAAGAAATTGACCTTAATGATAAAAAAAAGAAAGACATTGGGACAGTACATATCATAAGGGTTATTTTTCTGATTATAAAGGGTTTTTTTTTTTTTTTAGCACATCCAATCACCCTTCACATTTTTTTTATATCACTGTCAAACTGAAAAAAAGAAAAGTATAAATCAATAAGAAAGATATGAAAAAGGATTAGAGAGAGAGAGAGAGAGAGAGAGAGAGAGAGAGAGAGAGAGAGAGAGAGAGAGAGAGAGAGAGAGAGAGAGAGAGAGAGATACACACATCAAACAAACTTCGGAACTGAAAAACTGCACACACACAAACTCTCTCTCTCACTCTCACTCTCTCTCTCTCTCTCTCTCTCTCTCTCTCTCTCTCTCTCTCTCTCTCTCTCACGGCACCGGGGATTAAGAAATGCTATATCGTGACAAAGCTTAACCCATTTCCAAGCAGTCAATCAGTTTCGGATTAGTCTTACACTTATCATCCACAACAGAATCACTCTCTCCCTCTCCCTCTCTCCCTCTCCCAACCCACTTGTAATCCCCCCAGCCCCGTATTAATCCTTTCCTCCCCACTCCTGCCCCTAATCCCCACCTACTGTATTTCTCTCCCCTTCATCTAATCCTCATTTTTTTTGTGTTTTGTTTGTTTTTGTGTTTGTTTTTCTTGTTTGTTTATTTTTTCTATTCAATGTTTATTTATTCGTGTCTGTCTTTATTTGTTCGGTTATTTAGTTATTCTTGTTTGTTTAGTTTATTCTTGTTTATTTGTTGTTGTTGTCTTTTGTATATTTGCGTTTGTTTGTTTGTTACTGTTATTTAAGTGTGTGTGTGTGTGTGTGTGTGTGTGTGTGTGTGTGTGTGTGTGTGTGTGTGTGTGTGTGTGTGTGTGTGTGTGTGTGTGTGTGTGTGTGTGTGTGTGTGTGTGTGTATCTCACCTGATTTATCTTCATTTACAAACCAAGTCACGCCTGCACAACTGCACCACACACCTGCGCCACACACCTGCCCTGATTCCCGTGGCAATTAAAGGTACCAGG
>NC_087195.1:4430000-4432500 GCF_035594125.1 Scylla paramamosain
TGACGTTTCCCTGCGTTAGAGGGAGCCATATGACCGCGATGTCCCGCCACTGAGCCCTCCAAGAAAGAACACGGGATAAAAGGGAAGCTGCAAGAAGTCTTCACACGTGGCAGTCCCTGTACAAAACAAGCCTTTCTATTCTGATCTTTTATTTCCACCTATTCTTTCGTCTGTCTAATCTCTCAAAGCTCCCTATTGACTCAGCACTAGCTACCTGACTGCCGAGACTATTCCCTTAAGCAAACAAGGGAAGCTGCCAGAAGCCATCAGGCCTGTACATGGCAATCCTTCTATAAAACATGTCTACTTATTTCCATCAGTCCTCCTCCTTGATATTTTTTTTTATCTATTTATTTATTTTTTTATTTTTATGTAAGAGGGACACTGGCCACGGGCAACAAAAATCCAATAAAAAAAAAATGCCCACTGAAATGCCAGTCCCATAAAAGGGTCAAAGCAGTAGACAAAAATTGATGAATAAATGTCTTGAAACCTCCCTCTTAAAGGAATTCAAGTCATAGGAAGGTGGAAATACAGAAGCAGGCAGGGAGTTCCAGAGTTTACCAGAGAAAGGAATGAATGATTGAGAATACTGGTTAACTCTTGCGTTAGAGAGGTGGACAGAATAGGGGTGAGAGAAAGAAGAAAGTCTTGTGCAGCGAGGCCGCGGAAGGAGGGGAGGCATGCAGTTAGCAAGATCAGAAGAGCAGTTAGCACGAAAATAGCGGTAGAAGAACATACATGAACGGATAAGAGACGTCTCAGAACACCTAACTTCATAGAAGCTGTTTTAGCTAGAGATGAGATGTGAAGTTTCCAGTTCAGATTATAAGTAAAGGACAGACCGAGGGTGTTCAGTGTAGAAGAGGGGGACAGTTGAGTGTCATTGAAGAAGAGGTGATAGTTGTCTGGAAGGTTGTGTCGAGTTGATAGATGGAGGAATTGAGTTTTTGAGGCATTGAACAGTACCAAGTTTGCTCTGCCCCAATCAGAAATTTTAGAAAGATCAGAAGTCAGGCGTTCTGTGGCTTCCCTGCGTGAAATGTTTACCTCCTGAAGGGTTGGACGTCTATGAAAAGACGTGGAAAAGTGCAGGGTGGTATCATCAGCGTAGGAGTGGATAGGACAAGAAGTTTGGTTTAGAAGATCATTAATGAATAATAACAAGAGAGTGGGTGACAGGACAGAACCCTGAGGAACACCACTGTTAATAGATTTAGGAGAAGAACAGTGACCGTCTACCACAGCAGCAATAGAACGGTCAGAAAGGAAACTTGAGATGAAGTTACAGAGAGAAGGATAGAAACCGTAGGAGGGTAGTTTGGAAATCAAAGCTTTGTGCCAGACTCTATCAAAGGCTTTTGATATGTCCAAGGTAACAGCAAAAATTTCACCAAAATCTCTAAAAGAGGATGACCAAGACTCAGTAAGGAGTAAGGGATCACCAGTAGCTCGGCCTTGACGGAACCCATACTGGCGATCAGATAGAAGGTTGTGAAGTGATAGATGTTTACGAATCTTCCTGTTGAGGATAGATTCAAAAACTTTAGATAGGCAGGAAATTAAAGCAATAGGAAGGTAGTTTGTGGGATTAGAACGGTCACCCCTTTTAGGAACAGGCTGAATGTAGGCAAACTTCCGGCTAGAAGGAAAGGTAGATGTTGACAGACAGAGCTGAAAGAGTTTGACTAGGCAAGGTGCAAGCACGGAGGCACAGTTTCGGAGAACAATAGGAGGGACCCCATCAGGTCCATAAGCCTTCTGAGGGTTTAGGCCAGCGAGGGCATGGAAAACATCACTGCGAAGAATTTTAATGGGTAGCATGAAGTAGTCAGAGGGTGGAGGAGAGGGAGGAACAAGCCCAGAATCGTCCAAGGTACAGATTTTAGCAAAGGTTTGAGCGAAGAGTTCTGCTTTAGAAATAGATGTGATAGCAGTGGTGCCATCTGGTTGAAATAAAGGAGGGAAAGAAGAAGAAGCAAAGTTATTGGAGATATTTTTGGCTAGATGCCAGAAGTCACGAGGGGAGTTAGATCTTGAAAGGTTTTGACACTTTCTATTAATGAAGGAGTTTTGGCTAGTTGGAGAACAGACTTGGCATGGTTCTGGCAGAAATATAAAGTGCATGAGATTCTGGTGATGGAAGGCTTAAGTACCTTTAGTGGGCCACTTCTCTATCATATATAGCACGAGAACAAGCTGTGTTAAACCAAGGTTTAGAAGGTTTAGGACGAGAAAAGGAGTGAGGAATGTACGCCTCCATGCCAGACACTATCACCTCTGTTATGCGCTCAGCACACAAAGACGGGTCTCTGACACGGAAGCAGTAGTCATTCCAAGGAAAATCAGCAAAATATCTCCTCAGGTCCCCCCAACTAGCAGAGGCAAAACGCCAGAGGCACCTTCGCTTAGGGGGATCCTGAGGAGGGATTGGAGCAATAGGACAAGATACAGATATGAGATTGTGATCGGAGGAGCCCAACGGAGAAGAAAGGGTGAC
>NC_087195.1:4437500-4440000 GCF_035594125.1 Scylla paramamosain
GTTGTATTCAGGTATTTAATATATGTATAAGTTGCATTATTTGTGTTGTTAATTAAAGATGTGCAGAGTTAATTAGTAAGTTCGTTTATTCTTTTTTTCTTCCTTTGATTGATTTACAGTTGTTATAAAGGTGAGCAGACCGCAATGAGACAGACAGGTAAATGCACTGAGGTAACAAAAAATACTTCATTGACATTTAGAATTCACATATGATTATTTCACGTCCATCAAACGCGAGCAGATCACATTTGGACAGACAGAACAAAGAGTTAAAAAAAGAGTTACAATTTCAACAATACTTAAAAGGATGTACATGATTATTATGATGACAACTTGGACAGGTGAAAAAGATTGCTTCTCTATTAAACAACGACATATTTGAATTTCAGGTAAGTGCTTTTTTGATTTTATGGCGTTTATGTGGCTCTGTTTCCTGAAGTGTAGGTGAGAAGACAACAGGTAAAGACAGGCACAGTTAAAAAAAAAAAAAATAAATAAATAAAAAAATACTGATTTCTAGGTAATATATCTGATTATCTTATGACTGTGGTGGTGCATTTCGCTTGCATGACTTGCCTACGTTAATGAAAGATAAGGAGAGAACAGGTAACGACAGGTAAAGCCACACAGGTTGAAGGGATAATTTATTTTTTTGGTCACGTAGAGGATCCACCTGATTATTGCATAGCTAGTGATGTGTGACGTTCCTCTGACTTACTTTTGCTAATGAAAACTGAGCACAGGTAAAGACAGGTAAGGGCAGACAGGTTAAAAAGTTATATATACTTTTTTTTTCCTTCAGGTAGAGATGCATCTAAAGTATTTCATGACTCTAGTAATGTATTACGTTTGCATGACTTTTAACATTAAAGGTAAAAAAAAAAAAAACACAGGTAAGGATGGCCATGTGAGAACAGAGAGAGAGAGAGAGAGAGAGAGAGAGAGAGAGAGAGAGAGAGAGAGAGAGAGAGAGAGAGAGAGAGAGAGAGAGAGAGAGAGAGAGAGAGAGAGAGAGAGAGAGAGAGAGAGAGAGAGAGAGAGAGAGAGAGAGAGAGAGAGAGAGAGAGAGAGAGAGAGAGAGAGAGAGAGAGAGAGAGAGAGAGAGAGAGAGAGAGAGTTATGATTTCCGTATCAGGCAAAGACACATCTAAATATTTCATGACTGATACATTACGCTGTCACGATCTATTCCTTACACTGATCACAGGAGAGGTGAACAGGTAAAGACAGGCAACGGGCAAGGAGATTAAAAACACATATGATCTCTGTATTAGGTGGCGATGGATCAGAGTGTTTCATGACTGGTGATGTATGAGTATTACGCTTGTATGACTTTACCACGTTAATCAAAGGTGGAGAGAGAACAGGTTAATACAGGTAGGTTCAGGTTTGCAGGTAGGTCAAAAAAGTTACGGTTTTTGTCAGATAGAGATGCATTTCATTATTTCCTGACTGGTGATGCGTTACGCCTGACTTTTCCACATTAATTAAAGGTGAACAGATAAGCAGGTAAATATAGGTAAGAACATATAGGTTTAAAAATCATTATTTTGTTCATCAGGCAGAGAAGCGTTTGATTATTTCATGACTGTGATGTTTTAAATTTGTATGGCTTTTTTCACACTAATTAAAGGTGAGGAGAGCAAAGGCAAAGACAGGTAAGGGCAGGGAGGTTAAAAAAATACGACTTTTTTTTTATCACATAGAGATGCACCTAATTATTACATGATTCTGGTGATATGTTACGTTTGTATGACTTTTTCACATTAATTACAGGTGAAACGAGCACAGATAAAGCCAGGTAAAGGCAGGCAGGTAGAGAAAGTTATAATTTATATATGATAAAAGATCAATCTGGTTATTGTATCAAGCTCTACACATTTTACTTTTGTATGACTTTCGTACATTAATTAAAGGTGAAGAGAAAGCTGATGAGGACAGGTAGATAGGTATAGGTGAAAACAATAAGAGCAAAAGGAAGCAGGTGCGGACAGGTAGATAGATAGAAATGAAAACAATGAATAAGAGAAAACAGGTAAGGATTAGTAGATAGAGAGAGAGAGATGACAAGAATGAGAGTAAGAGAAAGGAATGGACAGGTAGATAGATATAGATGAAAACAATAAGAGGAAACAGGTAAGGACAGGTAGATAGACTGAGATAAAAACAATAACAATAAAAGGGAGATAAGGGCAAGTAGATAAATATAGATGAAAACAATAAGCGTAAGTTGTGATTTCTGCAATAGATAGAGATGCATTTCATTAGTGGTGAGTTGCGTTTCCATGTGTTTTTTTTTTTTTTACATTAATTAAAAAGGAAGAGAAAACAGGTAGGGACAGGTAGATGGATAGCAGTGAAGATAATAAGAGTACGTTGTGATCTCTGCATTAGTTAGAGAAGCATTTGATTATTGGTGGCATGCTGCGTTCGTATGGCGCTTCACTTTAATTACAGGTGAAAAGAGCACAGGTAAAGCAAGATGGGTTTAAAAAAAGTT
>NC_087195.1:4442500-4457500 GCF_035594125.1 Scylla paramamosain
ATCCCAACTTGACCTGACCTAACCTGAGCTGACCTAGCAAATCATTTCACACGTTCACACATTCAGATCTACATTATGACCTTGAAAACATGTATTCTGACCTTTCTTCTTTACCCCCCATAACCCCCCTCCCCTTCTCACTCTTTTTAACCTTTCGTGACCTTAAATGCAGGAATGCCCGATTTTTTCCTCTTTTTTTCCCCTCTCCAGCAGGAAAATATTAGTGTAGATTCTCACAGACAGCCTCGCCTCGCCTCGCCAGGGCCAATACGTCTGCTGCTGCTTGTCCCTCCTTTGTGTTCCCTTGTGACCCAGTGCCCTACATGTTTCCCTGTTTTCCTTTATATATATTTTTTCCCTTTCATCATATTTTTTTTAGGCTTGTTTCCTTCCTCCATATATGCCTTGCTTTATTCTCTCTCTCTCTCTCTCTCTCTCTCTCTCTCTCTCTCTCTCTCTCTCTCTCTCTCTCTCTCTCTCTCTCTCTAAGCTACTACAGTCATAAATAAAAGTTATATTAAGTAAATTCCCTTTCCTGCTTCTGAATTCTTTAAGCGGGAGTCGTGATTTTCCCAGCGTCTCCCCCCTCTCCCTCTCTCTCTCTCTCTCTCTCTCTCTCTCTCTCTCTCTCTCTCTCTCTCTCTCTCTCTCTCTCGCTGCAATTTCGCACGCTCAAAAATCCTTCGTTTGCTCTTTGCCTTTTCATTATTTCTTTCTCTATTTATGCCCATATTTCAAGTCTCTCTCTCTCTCTCTCTCTCTCTCTCTCTCTCTCTCTCTCTCTCTCTCTCTCTCTCCGTTCTTGTATTTCCTTCTTGAACAGAAGACGTATAAAAAATGGCAATTAAAAATAACTAAACTGAGTGACCTGTATTCTCTCTCTCTCTATCTCTCTCTCTCTCTCTCTCTCTCTCTCTCTCTCTCTCTCTCTCTCTCTCTCTCTCTCTTTCACTTGTCTTTAATTAAGCGAGTGTCTGTAATCAGTTCTTGTCTTTACGTCTCTATTTCTCTCTCTCTCTCTCTCTCTCTCTCTCTCTCTCTCTCTCTCTGATTTACCAAGAGATTAAGTTTATATGTAATTGTCTATCTTAATCCTTATCCTTTTCTTCTCTTCCTCCTCTTTCTTTTTTTCTTTGTTTTCTCCTTTGCTTCTTGTTTCTTTTCCATTCAAGTTTTTTTTCTTTCTTTTTCTTTTGCTTCTCTCCTTTCCCTTCTTCATCATATTCTTCGTTAAGTCTTTCCTTTTTTCTTGTTATCTCTCTCCCTCTTTGCTGTCCCTTCCTCCTCCTCCTCCTCCTCCTCCTCGTCTTCCTCTTCCTCCTCCTCCTCTTTTTTATGTCCGCTCATACCCATCGTCTTTTCCTTCTTCTTAACTTCTCCTCCTCCTCCTCCTCCTCCCATGCTTCTCTTCTTTTGCTTATTACCCCCCTCCTACCCCTCTTTTCCTTCTCCCCTCCTCCTTCCCCCTCCTCCTCCATCGCTTTATGATTTTTTCCTCCAAAGCTGCTTCTCCTCCTCCTCCTCCTCCTCCTCCTCCTCCTCCTCATGGTGTCCTGTCTCTTCCTCCTCTATTCTCCTCCTCCTTCTTCTTCTTCTCCACTTCCTTCATTTTTTTTCCTCTCTAATTCCTCCTCCTCCTGAGTTTATTTTTTTCTGTTGACATCTTCCTTCGCGTTCACTGATTCTTTGTTTCTTTTTTCCTTCTTTTTTTTTCCCCTTCTTTCTTTTTTCTTTTCCGGCAGCGAAGAAGTCGAAAGTAATTAATAATGTTGCATGTGCCAGGTATTGTCTCGTCTCGTACCCGTCGGCGGCAAGGTAAATGTCTCATGCGGTTATATTTAGGTGCCCAGGTGACCGCACATCAAGACAACACACACACCTGTCTTGCTCACCTGTCCGCCCTTACCTGTGTGTGTGTTTGGTGTTGTGTTTTTTTCTTTTTCTTTGTTATTTTTGCCTGATTTGAAATTTTGAGTGGTTCTGTCTCTGTCTCTCTCTCTCTCTCTCTCTCTCTCTCTCTCTCTCTCTCTCTCTCTCTCTCTCTCTCTCTCTCTCTCTCTCTCTAAGTGTGGTGATTAGTGAGATTATTGTGTGTGTGTGTGTGTGTGTGTGTGTGTGTGTGTGTGTGTGTGTGTGTGTGTGTGTGTGTGTGTGTGTGTGTGTGTGTGTGTGTGTGTGTGTGTGTGTGTGTGTGAGGGTTTGGAAATTGTGATGTGGTTTGCAGGCATTCGTGTTGGACTGCGTTGTGGTGGTGGTGGTGGTGGTGGTGGTGGTGGTGGTGATGCAAAAGTAATAAGTGCATTGCAAAAAAAGTTATGTTTATGGTGATGATGATGATAGTGGTGGCGGTGGCGGTGGTGGTGACATTATTGTGGTGCTTGTGTTGATGGTGATGCTGATGGTGGTGACAAAACGCAGGAAAGTAGGGTGGTAGTGTTAGGAAATTAGGGGAAAAAATAGCGAGGTTAGGAAGGAAAGAATGAAAAAAAGGGGGTTTTGTGGTGGTGGTGGTGGTGGTGGTAGGGATTGTCATAAGAAATCAGTATGGTAATTGTGGCAGAAAAAAAAATATAAAGAAGAAGGAAATAAAAGAAAGGGCAGAGATAAGTAGATTTTTTAATGGTGGTGGTGGTGGTGGTGGTGGTGGTGTGGTAGAAATGGTTATAGTGGCAAGAACATAACAAGAATGAGGGTGGTAGTAGTAGTGGTAGTAGTAAAAGTAGAAAGTAGAGTGATGTAGCTGTGCAGTTGTGGTGGTGGTGGTGGTGGTGGTGGTGGTGAAGATTGTCTTAGTAACATAACAGTAAAAAGACAAAAATAGTGTAGCAGAGAGGTTGTGGTGTTCGTGATGATGATGATGATGATGGTGGTGCTAGCAGTGGTAGTGATGTAGTTAGAATGATTTCAGGGACAAGATAGCAGAAAAAAGTAAATAAATACATCTGGTGTTTGTGGTAGTAGTGGTGGTGGTGATACAGCGGCCAGGGATGTCAGTAGTAGCAGTGGTGGTGGTGGTGGTGGTGGTGGTATTATGCAGCCCAACCGCTACACCACCTTTTCATGGCCGCGCCCTAACGATGTCAACAACTTTTTCAGGAACTTTGGCAAAATATCTTTCGAGCTGTCAGCGTTTCCGAGAGAGAAGCGCATTAAAAAAAAAAATAAATAAATAAATAAATAAACACGAAAAAAGTGAGACAAAAAGATCAGAAAACGACAAAGAAAAAAATTGGAATCTACTTCCCGAAACGATATCAAGTAGCTAACTAACTATTACTACTACTACTACTACTGATACTATGTGAAAGAAAAAAAAAAGTGAGCAGAACAAATAACTCGTGGAAAAAAAAGTGACATATTTTCCTTTTACATCGAAACTAAAAAGGGTAAAAAAAGGAGCAGATGTGATCAAAATTCGTGGAAAAAAAAATACGTTGATTCTTGGCTGAAACATTCTGGGAAAAGTGACGAAAGCTAATGGAAAAAAAAAACAGTGTAAACAAAAGCGACAGTGAGTGAAAACAAGTGAACAACGTGGACCAGGAAAAAAGCACGAGTGAACGAAACGAAGCAAAAAAATAAAAATAAATAAATACATAAATAAAAATAAATCAGAAAAGAATACACAAAGAGTACCAAAGAAAACAAAGGAAAGGAAAAAGCAAATAGATAAAAACACCTTGCATTAATTAGAGGAAAAAAAAAGGAAAAGAAAAAAAAAACTTGATCTATGCACACGAAATGAAAATAAAGATCTGGTTTTGAAAGGCGAAATCTCTGAACGAAAGGAAGAGAGACTGAATAGGAGGAATAAAAAAGTATATTCACTGACAACGATAAAAAAAAAAGTTCAATGGTCATCCTTCCAATACTGAAGTGAATTGAAACTGGAAAAAAAAGCAGAAGGAATTAAAAAGAAAAAAATAAATGAACCCCAAAAAATAATGAAAAAACGAAACCAAGACGTAAAAAAGGCAATGAGAATGTGAAGATATTGATGAAAAACAGGAAAAAAGTGAAGACAGAAAATTTACAACTGATACAACAGACGAACTTAAAAGGAAAAGAAAATAAGTGCAAGAAAGATCAAGGATATTGCAGAGATTAATTTAGTTTTGTCTCCCCTTAAAAGAAAATAGAAAATAAAAAGTCATCTGATAAACCAAAAAGTAATAATACAATAAAACAGTGACAAAAATCAGACAAAAGTGAAAAACAAAAGGAAAACACTAAACCAAAATAAAACACATTAAACCAATACCAGAATAAAAAAAAGTGAGAAAAAAGAAAACGGAAAGCAGAAAAATAAACCACCAAATTGAAACAGAAAATAAAGAAAAAATATAATAAATAAAACCAAAAAATAGTGAACTGAGAAAGGAATAAGAACAAAAAAAAAACAGAAAAATAAACCAGTAAAATGAAAAAAATAGAAAAATAGATCAACAAAGAGGAAAGGCAACCAGTGAAGCAGAGAACACAATACAATGACCTTCGTGTATTGATAGTGAAGCAAACAGATCGAGATGCCGCGCCAAGATAGACCCCACTACCTCCTGCCCTTCACCTGCCTGCTGCTGCTGCTGCTCACCCCCCTGCTGCTCATGGCACAAACAGGTGAGTACCGCGCCTCCACACAGCCCCCACCCACACCTAACCTAACGTCATCTTACCTTACATAAAATATCTGGGTTTTTTGAGGTTTTGCGAGGTGATGGCAAGTCGAGGATGATAAATGATGTACTTTCGTGGGCTCTGCAAAGGACTGAGGTGAAATGTTTAGGTGACTGAGAAGAAAATGACGAAAGTAAAAGAAAATATTGCCAGTTTTAGGGAGAGTGGGACTTTGAGGTAAAAGGAAAATGGGAAATAGTGTAATTTTGTGTTTTAAAGTAAAGGTAAAATTTATAGAAACATAAGAAAAGATGTAAGTGATTTGTGGACTTCAGAACAGTGGGGGAGAAAGATGTGAAAGGAGATATTGCTGTTGGGAAAGCGAAAATAAGTCGAAAATGAGAAATGGTGTACTTTTTATGGGTTCTCGAAGTCATGAGAGAAAACTGAAGAAATATATTTTTTTTTGAGGGGGAGTTTAAGAAATTTGTGTAAAAATATACTTTGGATTGTTTAAAAATTAGTGTACTTCCAGAGTTTTCATCGCCGAGTTCAGGTTCAGAGAGAAAGATGTGATAAAAATTCCTAGAGTAGTATATGAAGCGCCACTGATTTTTTAAGTTTGAAATATTAAGGAAAAATATGGAAAAGTATGAAAAAATGATGTACCTTCCTGGGGATTTCATGATTATGATATCCATTGAGAAAATACGAAAAAAAAAAGACTGAATTTTAGCAGTTAGGAAAAGGAAGATCAAATGGATTTAAGGGTTTTAGATGAAGGTAAATCTGTACAAAAAATATAAGGAAAAAGAGACAATTATTTTTTTGGAAGTTTGGAAAATAAATGTAAAAGAAAAAAATATATAAGAAAGCATAAAAAGTAGAATACATGGAAAAAAAATTAAAACACACACACACACACACACACACACACACACACACACACACACACACACACACACACACACACACACACATTTTTGGAGAAGTAAACGTGCGAAAAAAAATAAATGAAAAAAAATACATATAAAAACCGTACTTGCCAAAATAAACAATACATAAAAATACTGCAGGAATTTGATGTATACAAGGTCTCGGTGTATTATTCAAGAGAGTATAGCGAAAATATGAGGTTGACTCCCTGTGACTTCCTGTGAACTTCAACTGTTTGCAAAGAGAAGCAGCAAGACACACCAGAAATGAAACTAACTTTTTTTTTCCCATCTTCCTTTCTTTCTTTCTTTCTTTCTGTCCCTGTGGTTATCTTTTCCAGCAGTGGCATAATGAATAAACTCTCTCTCTCTCTCTCTCTCTCTCTCTCTCTCTCTCTCTCTCTCTCTCTCTCTCTCTCTCTCTCTCTCTCTCTGGCCGGACTTCTTCATACGTAAAAGGAAGAGAAAACCATGAAAAAATTTCTGTAATATGCACGAGAGAGAGAGAGAGAGAGAGAGAGAGAGAGAGAGAGAGAGAGAGAGAGAGAGAGAGAGAGAGAGAGAGAGAGAGAGCATAAAGATAATTCACTTCATACGTTACCTCATCCGCTCGTCCCCTGCAGCTTCTCCCGTCCTGAGAGAGAGAGTGAGAGAGAGAGAGAGAGAGAGAGAGAGAGAGAGAGAGAGAGAGAGAGAGAGAGAGAGAGAGAGAGAGAGAGAGAGAGAGAGAGAGAGAGAGAGAGAGAGAGAGAGAGAGAGAGATGAATAAGTACGAATGCTCACGAAAATAAAAGATAAACAAAAAAACAAAAACAACATAGAAAAAAAAACTACACACACACACACACACACACACACACACACACACACGTACGGGACAATAACAACCATAAAAAAGAAAAAGAAAAGGTAAAAAAAAAGGCCACAAACCCGCTAACTAACAGGGAAGAAAATATTATGCCATTATCTTCACCGGAATTACTGAGGCGACTCTTTTATATGCAAGTCACCCCCCTTCCCCCTTCCCCCCTCCTCCTCCTCCTCCTCCTCCTGTTCCTCCACCTCCTCCTCCTCCCCCTTCTCCTCCTCTTTTTCTTCCGGCTCGTTATGCTAAGTTTCTCTCTCTCTCTCTCTCTCTCTCTCTCTCTCTCTCTCTCTCTCTCTCTCTCTAGGGTTCGACTTTTCACATGCGTTTTTTAGGTTTTGTAGTCGTGGTGGTGGTGGTGGTAGTAGTAGTAGTAGTAGTAGTAGTAGTAGTAGTAGTAGTAGTAGTAGTAGTAGTAGTAGTAGTTGTTGTTGTGGTTGTTGTTGTTGTGGTAGTTCTCGTAGTTTTTGTTGTTTTCTTTTCATCTACGTTGTATTTTGTTCTTCGATGTGTTTCTTCTTCTTTTACTGCTTCCTCCTCCTCCTCCTCCTCCTCCTCCTCCTCCTCCTCCTCCTCCTCCTTACACATTTCATCGCGATAAAATATACACGCACGCGTCTCGAATATCATAAAAAATACATGCAAATTCACTCAAACACACACACACACACACACAAACAGAAAAAAAAAAAAAAACATATTTAGATAAAAAGACAAAAAAACAGACAGACAGACAGACAAACAGACAGGCATGCATTCAGACAGACAGACAGACAGACAGACAGACAGACAGACAGACAGACAGACAGACAGACAGAAGAATAGGCAATAAGTTTGTAGGTTGGAAATTGGGAGAGTGAAGAAGTGAAGAAAGGAAGGATATGGAGTAGAAGGGAAATAAATAAAGGAAGAGGAGATAATGAAGGAAGGAAGGAAGGAAGGAAGGAATGGTGGTATGGGAACGAAAGAAAAGGAATAGGAGGAAAAGGAAAGGAAAAAAACGGACAATGAAGGAAATGAAAATAGAAAAGGAAGGAAAGAGACAATGAAGGAAATGAAAATAACAGAGAAAAAAAAAGGAATAGGAGATGAAGGAAAAGACACGGGTAATTAAGAAAACGAAAATAAAAGATAAAAAACAACGGAAAGAAAGAAAAGAAACAATGAAGAAAATGAAAATAGGAAAGAAAAGAATAGATGAAGGAAAGGAAAAGACAGACAACGAAAGAAATGAAAACAGAACGAAGAGAAAAAAAAATGACGGAAACGAAAATAGGAGAAAAAAAGAAGAGAGAAAAGGAAAGAGAACGAAGAAAAGAAAAAAAATAAGTGAGAGAAAGAAAAGAATAATATGGGGAGAGAGAGAGAGAGAGAGAGAGAGAGGGGGGAAGGACCACTCACTCTCACCATCTTCCCTCACTTTCCAATGGTTGCCGCGCTGTGAAAGTAACCGTGTCTCCATAGCGAGAGGAGAAGGGGGGGGGGGAGGAGACCAACTGTGAGGGGAAATAAAGAAGAGGAAGAGGAAGAGGAAGAGGAGAAGGAAGAGGATAGTTAGGGTATAGTTTATTGTTGTTGTTGTTGTTGTTGTTGTTGATGATGTTGTTGTTGTTGTTTATCATTATATTGTTGTTGTTGTTGTTGTTGTTGTTGTTGTTATCATTACTATTGTTGTTGTTGTTGTTGTTGTTGTTGTTGTTGTTGTTATTATTATTATTGCCGCTACTATTACTACTACTACTACTACTATTAATGCTCTGTAGTAGTAGTAATAGTAGTAGTAGTAGTAGTAGAAGCAGCACTTAATAACACCAAATACAAAAAAAAGAAAAAGAAAAAGAAAAAAACTGACGAAAGAAACGATAGTAAAAATAAAAACAAACAAACAAACAAACAAACAAACAAACAAACAAACAAACAAATAAATAAAACCAAACAAGCTAAATGGCCCGAAATAAACCAGAATGTTTAAAAAAAATAAATAAATAAAAAGTCGACCCTGGAAAATAAATATTGAGGCGAAATGAAAATCTGACTTGACATTCAAAAACCAAAACATGAACTGAAATGTGACGCAGATTTTTTTTAAAGCGTTTCTGACACTTTAGTCACGAGAGGAAATTAATGGAAGGGGGAAAATATTAATAGTGCCTGAGGGAAAAAATGAGAAGGGGAAAAAAGTAAGGAAAATAAGGAAGAGTAAGAATAATGGAGATAAACGAAGAGTAAAGAGGGAAAAAGTAGAGTAATGAAGGGAGAAAGGAAAAAAGAAGGAAAAAAGATGGAAAACTATGACTTAGGGAAAATAAATGGTAATAGGGAAAATAACTAAAGTAAAAAGGTAAAGAAAAAGGAAAAGGGAATAACAATACAGCGAAAAATGTCAGAGAAAACAAGAAAAAGAAAAAAATGATGAATGGATGAAAAAGAATACTAACAGTGAAAATATGTAGAAGAGAATAAATGAAAAGGGAAAAAAAGAAAAAATGAGGAATGGCAAGAAAAAAAGTGATGAATAGTGAAAAACAAAATAGTGACAACGAAATCAAATAAAAAGCTTAGAAAATAAAAAAAAATAGAAAAAGTAAACAAAAGAAAATGCGAATAAAAGAAAACAGGAACTAGAAAAAAATAGGAGAACGACTCAAGTAAAAAGCTAAAAAAAAAAAAAAAAAAATGAAGAACAATAACATGAAAAGAAAGAAAAGGAAAAGTAATGAATTAAAGAAAAGAAAACAAGAAAAATAACAGCAATTCACTTTCCACAAATCTCAGTTAAAATTGAAGGAAAAAAAGGGAAAAAAGAAAAAGAAAAGCAAAGAGTTTAATTAGAGGAGTTTGAAGAATATTAAATCGTGGCCACTGAAATCTGATTTTTTCTTTCTTTTTTCTTTTTTTCGTTTTTCTTCTTTCTTTATTCTTTTCATGCAGCAAGTTACGTGTATTAGAATTCTGTGTGTGTGTGTGTGTGTGTGTGTGTGTGTGTGTGTGTGTGTGTGTGTGTGTGTGTGTGTGTGTGTGTGTGTGTGTGTGTACAGTATCCATTTCCTTCCTCTCCTTTTCTTTCTATTCCTCTTCCTCCTCCTATTTCTCCTACTCCTCCTTTCCCAATACCCTCTCACCTCACCTCCTTCTCTTCCTCCTCCTCTTTGCTACTCTCGTCGTTTGTCTCTCCTCCTCCTCCTCCTCCTCCTCCTCCTCCTACTCTTTTATTCAGCTTCTTTGCACCTCATCTTTTCCTTCTCTTCTCTTCCTCTTTTCTACATATTATCATCTCTTCTCTCCTTTCCTCATCCTCCTCTTCCTCTTCCTACTGTTTCCTTGCACTAAATCCCCTCCTCTTTCTCTCCTCCTCTTCTTTTCAATTCTCATCTCTTCTCTCCTATTTCCCCTCCTCCTCCTCCTCCTCTTGCAATTCCTCCTCTTTACCTAGCTTCTCTCTCCTTTCTCCTCTTATACTCTTCTCTCCTTTCCTCCTCCTCTTCTCACCACTAAGAAGTGAAAAAGGGAGGAAAAAGAGGGAAAAAGGGAAAACAAAGACAAGCGGGCAAAATAAGGGAAATAATTCTGCGAAGAAGGGAAAAAGAGAAGTCATCCTTAGAGAGAGAGAGAGAGAGAGAGAGAGAGAGAGAGAGAGAGAGAGAGAGAGAGAGAGAGAGAGAGAGAGAGAGAGAGAGAGAGAGAGAGAGAGAGAGAGAGAGAGAGCGAGAGAGAGCGAGAGAGAGAGAGAGAGAGAGAGAGAGAGAGAGAGAGAGAGAGAGAGAGAGAGAGAGAGAGAGAGAGAGAGAGAAAATGCAGCCAATGTCTTGTTCTCTGTAAATAGTTTTCTTTGATTTTCCAATTTCTCTTTCGAGGTGTTCCGGAAATAAGAGCAGGAGGAGGAGGAGGAGGAGGAGGAGGAGGAGGAGGAGGAGGAGGAGGAGGAGGAGGAGGAGGAAGGGCTACAATAACATGGGGTACGGGAAGGACATGGTGGACGAGGAGGAGGAGGAGGAGGAGGAGGAGGAGGAGGAGGAGGAGGAGGAGGAGGAGGAGGAGGAGGAGGACTATGAAAACAAGAGGACGAAGTGAAGGGAAACGAGGAGGTAGAAAAGATGAAGGAGGAGGAGGAGGAGGAGGAGGAGGAGGAGGAGGAGGAGGAGGAGGAGGAGGAGGAGGAGGAAGAGGAGGAGGAGAAGGAGAAGGAAGACAATAACAAGAGAATGAGGAGGAATAAAACAGTACAGAGAAGAGAGAAAGAGAAAGAGGAGGAGAAGTGCAAGGAGGAGGAGGAGGAGGAGGAGGAGGAGGAGGAGGAGGAGGAGGAGGAGGAGGAGGAGGAGGAGGAGGAGGAGGAATACAAAGGAATACAAAGGAAAGCCAAACAGCAACAGACCTTTTGATCCTTGCAAGGCTGTTTGGTAACTACTTCTAACTAGCTACAGGGAAGAGAGACAGGACAGCATAAGAGGAGGAGGAGGAGGAGGAGGAGGAGGAGGAGGAGGAGGAGTGTGAAGCCCCAAGGAATCAAGAAAAGCTACTCCCCTTCAAGGACTTCTAAGGATGTGAGTCTGGGAGTCCTTCAGGTCAGCTCCTCCTTATCCTATAGAAAACCACCATAAGGACGTCTGTATGTCTTCTTATCTTTGTTATCCGTATCTCTTCTCCTTCCTTGAATTTTTATCTGTTTCTTTATCTCTCTATCTCATTTTCTTTCGATGTTCATTTTTTCTTGTATTTTTTTTTATTTGTTGTTGTTCCTGTTGTTGTTGTTGTTGTTTTTCTTGTATTTTTTGTTTATTTTTTTATTTGTTGTTGTTCCTGTTGTTGTTGTTGTTCGTCTTGTTCTTCTTCTTCTTGTTTTTTTTCTAGTTCTTATTCGTGTTCTTGTTATTTTTGTTCTTCTCCTCCTCCTCCTCCTAGTTGTTGTTGTTGTTGTTGTTAATGTTGTTTTTGTTTCTCTTTCTGTTCTCCTTCATCTCCTTCTATTTCTTTTTTTAATTCTTCTTTTCCAGCCTCATCTCTTCTTTCTTTTTTCTTCTTCTCCTTCATCTCTTTCTATTTTGTTTTCCTCTTCTTTACCTTCATTCTTTTCTTTCTTCTTCCTTCTCATAAAAACTAACAGGCTCTCTCTCTCTCTCTCTCTCTCTCTCTCTCTCTCTCTCTCTCTCTCTCTCTCTCTCTCTCTCTCTCTCTCTCTCTCTCTATTCCTTTGTCCCTCCTCCTCCTCCTCCTCCTCCTCCTCCCCCTCTTCCTTCCCTTCTCTTCTCTCTTATTCTTTCTACATCCATTTATCATACTCTCTCTTTTCTTCCTTATTTTTATGGGTCTTATTTATTTCTTCCTTTTTATTCTTTCTTTCATTTCCTTCTTCCTTTTGTCTTCTTCATCATCATCTTTTCTTGTTTATTCTCTCTGTTTATTTTTACCTGATTTTCCCATTTCCTCTTTCCTTCCTTTCCTTGTATTCTATTCTTTCTTTTATTATTGTTTTCCTTTTCTCTTATTCTTTTATTTTTGTTTTTTTCTTTATCTTCTGAATCATTCTTTTTTCTTTCCACTTCTTATTTTTCTTATCCTCTTCCATCTCTCTTCCCTTCTATATTAATGGTTCCTCTTCGTACCTCCTCTTTATCCTTCTTTTTGTTGTTGTTGTTGTTGTTGTTGTTGTTGTTGTTGTTGTTGTTGTTGTTCTTGTTTTCTGTTCATTTCCTTGCATCTCATCTTTCTTTAATAGTTTTTTTCTCCTACCTCCTTCTCCTCCTTTTCCTCATTAGTTTCCTCCTCCTCCTCCTCCTCCTCTTCCCCCTTCTCTTTCTCCTTAGCCTCCTCCTCCACCTTCACATCCAACTCCTTCGTCTTCCTCCTCCTCCTCCTCCTCCTCTTCCTCCTCTTCACCCTCCTCCTTCTCCTCCTCCTCCTCCTCCTCTTCCTCCTTTCTCTCCTCGCTTTCCCTTTATATTCCATTGTGTCTTTGTATTCCTCTCCCTCTAACTCCTCCTCCTCTTCTCTCCTCTCCTCCTCCTCCTCCTCCTCCTCCTTTGCCTGATCTATCGTTGCGGCATCTATATACATTTCTATTTCTATGCACCACCACCATCACCACCTCCTCCTCCTCCTCCTGCGGGTGACACGAGGGCGCCGAGGGTCTGGAGGGCGACACGCGTTGTCTCGTTAACCAAATGGAGTTAAGGAAGGGAAGGAGAGGAGAAGGATGACTAATGGGTAATGTCTTAACGTGGTGGTGGTGGTGGTGGTGGTGATGGTGGAGAGGGATGAGCGGGTGGTAATGAGTGGTGAGGGAAATGGAGATGAAGGGTGGAGAGAGAGAGAGAGAGAGAGAGAGAGAGAGAGAGAGAGAGAGAGAGAGAGAGAGAGAGAGAGAGAGAGAGAGAGAGAGAGAGAGAGAGAGAGAGTGGTACATATATAAGAAACGGAAAAAAAATGTAGAGAAATGAGAGATAAGAGAAATAAATAGACAGACAGAAACACATACAAAGATTATGACTAGTTTATTTTTTTTCTATAATACACGATACGGTCTATGGATAAACGTATATTTTCTGCATTTATTCATTATTTCCGTTTTTTTTATAACTCTCTCTCTCTCTCTCTCTCTCTCTCTCTCTCTCTCTCTCTCTCTCTCTCTCTCTCAATCAGGACAGAAGGTTGATGACACTACCTTGTTCTTGCTCTTCCACTTCACTGCCATACGTAACATTCCCTCTCTCTCTCTCTCTCTCTCTCTCTCTCTCTCTCTCTCTCTCTCTCTCTCTCTCTCTCTCTCTCTCTCTCTCTCTCTCTCTCTCGTGATCGATTGTCAATTCGCAACGGCTGGACAAAGCTAGTGGTTGTAGTAGCGGTGGTGATGGTAGTAGCAATTGTTGTAGTAATAGCATTTTAATAATACCGAAACATCACAAGTAATGAGTAGTAGTAGTAGTAGTAGTAGTAGTAGTAGTAGTAGTAGTAGTAGTAGTAGTAGTAGTAGTAGTAGTAGCAATAACAGTAGTAATGGCGGTGGCGGTGGTGGTGGTTGTGGGAACAATACTCATAACAACAACAATAACAGCAAAACAAATATATATATGAAAACCTAACATTATACTCACAAGGGGCACTAAATTCACTCCGGCCCTCGCTAATAAAAAAAAAAAAAAAAAAAAATCTGAAAAAAAACCACGTTATTTTGCATCAAACATCAGACCTTTGACAAAATAAACAAGTAAATAGATAAATAAAAAACGAGGAAAATAAACTAGAATAAAGCAACACATTTAAATTACCCCCACCCCACACTCACCTGCACTCACTCTCACTCTGGCATTAACTCACACACACTTAATCACTTTATCACTTTAGGACCAAATGGAGTGACTTATTTCAGGCCAGTTATCCGTTTAATGGCGGGGACGCGAGGCTCGTTTTCTTTTATTTCAGTTCCCGTGTCGTGTATCAATTTTACGGGGGTCAGGGAATGGGGGAGGGTGAGAGGAAGTGTTTTAGGGGGTAAGAGAGGGGTGTTAGTGTCAGGGGAGGGTCAGGTGGGGGTGAGGGAGTGGTTAATAGCTTATCTGAAGGTGAATGGCAGAGGAGAGAGTGTTCTGCCTTGGGGTTCTTGTTTTTTGTTTTGTTTTAATGGCTTCGTGAATGTTGGGGATGGTGGTGGTGGTGGTGGTGGTGGTTGCTGTAATGTGGTGGTCTTGCTAATGTTTCTATTGTTATTACTATTACTTTACTTATTCATGTGGTTTCTTTGTTTTGTTTGTTTGTTTGTTTTTTTATTTATATTTTTTTAGGGTTGTAAGTGAGGTCATTACTGCTGCTGTTACTGTTACTACTGCTGTTACTCCATTTCTTATTTCTCTCCTGTTTTTTTTTTAAGTGCAATTCCTTCATTTTTTATACTACATTTGTCCTCGTGTTTCTTTTCTTTCACTTCATCTCTCATCATTATTCCTGTTTCTCCTCCTCCTCCTGCTTCTTTACGTATTTTCTATTACCTTCACAAACACCATTCCCTTATTTCTTTTCTTTCAATTCACTTCACTATTTAATCTTTTCAAAGTATTTCTGCTCCTTTAATTTCTTCTATCACCTTCATAGACACTCTTTAAGTCTCTTCTTTCAATCTACTCCCTCATCTATTCAATTATTCCTTCAAGTACATTTCCTCTTTCTCCTTCAGTCCATCGCAAATTACACTATCTTATCTCTTACTTTGACTTATCTCGCCCCCTGGTTCTTCCTCCAACCTCACCTTTATCACTCTACTTAATTATCTAATGCTTTCACGTAAGTCCCTTCTGACAATCTCCTCTCCTCTCCTCGTTTCGCTGGTCAGTAAATCCCCACACAGGCACACAGGCAGGTCAGTGATGAGTGAGAGTGACTAACTAATAAGTGCATAATACCTGTGCTAATCTGCTAATTACGATAAATATTGGTGGGTATTACCTGTGCTGTTGTTTTTTTCTGTTTTGTTTATCTGTTTATTTATTTTTTTTGGGGGGTGATTAATGTTACTGTTTAATTTGTTGTTGTTGTTGTTGTTGTTGTTGATGTTCTTAGTGTTGTTGTTATTATTGATCTTACTACTACTACTAC
>NC_087195.1:4460000-4462500 GCF_035594125.1 Scylla paramamosain
CTGCTGGGGAAACAGAACGTGGCGTGTCTGGGAAAGAGAAAGAGAGAGAGAGAGAGAGAGAGAGAGAGAGAGAGAGAGAGAGAGAGAGAGAGAGAGAGAGAGAGAGAGAGAGAGAGAGAGGATGTGGGTGGATACATGTCAAGCAAGAGGGAAAGGAAAGGGGAAGAAAGAGAAAAAGAATGATAAGTAAAAGTAGGAGGAGGAGGAGGAGGAGGAGGAGGAGGAGGAGGAGGAGGAGGAGGAGGAGGAGGAGGAGGAGGAGGAGGAGGAGGAGGAAGGATAATTATGAAATAAGAAGACGAGAAACATGGAAGGAAGGGAGGGAGAGTAGGAAAGGAGGAGAGGAGAAAGAAGAGAGAGGAAGGAGGAGAGGGAGTGAAGGGAGAGAAGGGAATAAAGGGAAAGAGTAAAGAGGGTGATGGGAAAAATAAGAAAATATGCGAGAGGGAAATGAGGGAGGAGTGAAAGGTCAAAGAGAAGGAGAAGGAAAAGTAAAGAGAGGAAAAATAGGAAAGTGAAGGGTGGATATCAAAGAGAGAGAGAGAGAGAGAGAGAGAGAGAGAGAGAGAGAGAGAGAGAGAGAGAGAGAGAGAGAGAGAGAGAGAGAGAGAGAGAGCAGTCGGATTAGCTAAACATAATAATTCCTAAGGCAACCCCGCTAATAAAGAAAACGTAGCTAGGCCAGATTTACAGCACACGTGGGGGCACTAAACTAAAAAGACGTCACGCCACCAACCGCAACACAAACCTAACCTAACCTAACCTAACCTAACGTAACCTAACCTAACGTAACCTAACTTAATATAATCTAACCTAACCTAACTTAACATACCTTAACCTAACGTAACCTAACCTAACACAAACCTAACCTAACTAACCTAACCTAACGTAACGTAACTTAATCTAACCTAACCTAACCTAACGTAACGTAACCTAACCTAACGTAACGTAACTTAATCTAACCTAACCTAACCTAACTTAACCTAACCTAACGTAACTTAATCTAATCTAACCTAACCTAACTTAACTTAACCTAACTTAACCTAACGTAACCTAACCGAACGTAACCTAACCTAACCTAACGTAACTTAATCTAACCTAACCTAACCTAATTTAACCTAACGTAACCTAACCGAACGTAACCTAACCTAACCTAACGTAACTTAACTTAACCTAACCTAAAGTAACTTAATCTAACCTAACCTAACCTAATCTAACCTAACGCAACTTAACCTAACGTAACGTAACTTAACCTAACTTAACCTAACCTAACCTAACATAACTTAACCTAACTTAACATAACCTAACATAACTTAACCCAACCTAAGCTAACCTAACTTAACATAACTTAACCTAACCCAACCTAACTTAACATAACATAACATAACATAACATAACTCTCAAATGAAAAAAAATAAAAAATGAAAAAGGGAGAATTATGATTATGAAGAACTGTGATAGAAGTGAAATAGAATGAACTGTAACAGAGAGAACTGAAATAGAAAGAATTATGATAGAAGGAATTACAATAGTTTCAAAAGAAAGAATTAAAAAAAATAAATGAAATGGAAAGAATTATAGTAAAAATAATTAGAACAAAAAATAATTATAACAAACTAAAATAAAAAAATAAGAAAATTGAAACTGAAATAAAAAAAAGAAAAGATGTCAATGAGATGAAATACAAATAAGAGAGAAAAAAAAGAGCAAGATTTAAGACAATGAATGAAATTAGTGATAAAAAAAATAAATAAACAGTAGGAACAGCAACGAGGAAAACAAATTAATTAAGAAGTAACGTAGAAGGAAAGTGAAAAGAAAGAAAAGGAAAGGACAGGAGGAGGAGGAGGAGGAGGAGGCTAATATCTCTCCAGTAACCATAAGAGACCAAACAATTAGAGAAAGAGGTGATAATTAATAAGCTTTTGTTCTCTCTCTCTCTCTCTCTCTCTCTCTCTCTCTCTCTCTCTCTCTCTCTCTCTCTCTCTCTCTGTCTCTCACTGTGTTTTCTTATTCATTATATATATTTAATTTACCTCGTCTAGTAGTAGTAGTAGTAGTAGTAGTAGTAGTAGTAGTAGTAGTAGTAGTAGTAGTAGTAGTAGTAGTAGTTGTTGTTGTTGTTGTTGTTGTTGTTGTTGTTGTTGTTGTTCCTCTTTTTTTTTGTTCTTATTCTTTGTTTTTCTATTTTCCTTCTTTTATTTTTTATATTCTTCTTTTCTTCTTCTTCTTCTTCTTCCTCTTTTTATCGTACATTCTTATCATCTATATTTAACTTCCTTCTTCTTCTTCCTTTTCTATCACTTCGTATATAAATCTTCATCATTACTTATTTATTTGCTATTCCTCTTCTTCCTCCTCCTCCTCCTCCTCCTCCTCTTTATCTTCCTCGTCAATCTTTACTATTTCTCCCTCTTTTTCTCATCAGTGCAACTCATTTTCTCATTTTTCTTTTCTTCTCTTCCTCCTTCACCTCCTCTTCCTTTTTTTTTTTATCTTC
>NC_087195.1:4467500-4482500 GCF_035594125.1 Scylla paramamosain
AGAGAAACCTTAAGGAGGAACAAAAACCACAATAGTAATCCTGTAGTTGCTAATATTTCACTACAAATTAGCGGAAGACTGAAGCGCCCCCCCCTGATATATTGCTGGTGTGCGTGCTAAGGGGGCGCCGTTCCCTGTCCGTCTGTCCCCCCCCTCTCTCTCTCTCTCTCTCTCTCTCTCTCTCTGCGGTGGCGGTGGTGGTGGTGGCGGTTTTATCTTTCAAACAATGCTACGGTGGTTTCATTGGGGTGACTTTGTTCGTGCTCTCTCTCTCTCTCTCTCTCTCTCTCTCTCTCTCTCTCTCTCTCTCTCTCTCTCTCTCTCTCTCTCTCTCGTCGTTACTTTTCTACTCCCTTTGCAGTTTCGTAGCTATTTTTGTAGTTTTAGTATGCCTCTCTCTCTCTCTCTCTCTCTCTCTCTCTCTCTCTCTCTGTATTGATGGTATGCAAACAAGGCCAGGAATTGTTCAGGCAGAGAGAGAGAGAGAGAGAGAGAGAGAGAGAGAGAGAGAGAGAGAGAGAGAGAGAGAGAGAGAGAGAGAGAGAGAGAGAGAGAGAGAGAGAGAGAGAGAGAGAGCTTCAATTTAGGTCAACAGTATTCCTTCATGGCAATCTTAACACACACACACACACACACACACACACACACACACACACACACACACACACACACACACACACACACACACACACACACACACACACACACAGATAAGAAATATGAGATAAGAAAAGAGAGAAAAAAGAAAACTACACATCTCCCCCTCCCCCCCCCACACACACACACACACACACACACACACACACACACAAGGAGGGAGCGAGCGAGGGAAAAATCTCAATTGCAAAATACATTATGAATCACACACACTAAAATGCTGTTTGATGTTGCAATGGTTAATGTTTTTGAATAAATGTACAAGTGTAAATTCAAATTTCTACTTTTGTCAGTGTGTGTGTGTGTGTGTGTGTGTGTGTGTGTGTGTGTGTGTGTGTGTGTGTGTGTGTGTGTGTGTGTTGAAAAAGGGATAAGACAAAGCTCTCGTTGCAGAATATACGAGGAGGAGGAGGAGGAGGAGGAGGAGGAGGAGGAGGAGGAGGAGGAGGAGGAGGAGTAAGTATACAGCAAAAAAATAAAGGAAGAAGAAAGAAGGAAAAATAAAGATGGAACAGATAGAGGAACAAGAGAAGGGATAAAAAACAAGAAAGAGAATCACAAGAGACAAAGACGAGAAATAAAAAAAAGGGGGAGCAGGAAGCAAAGGGAGAATAAAAAGGAGGAGGAAAAACTTGGTAGGAAGGAAGAGGACGAGGAAGAGGAAGAGGAAAAGGGGAAGAGTGAATGCAATGATAGCAGGATGCATAAGAGAGAGAGAGAGAGAGAGAGAGAGAGAGAGAGAGAGAGAGAGAGAGAGAGAGAGAGAGAGAGAGAGAGAGAGAGAGAGAGAGAGAGAGAGAGAGAGAGAGAGAGAGAGAGAGAGAGAGAGAGACTAACAGGCAGTAAAAAGAAATACAGTAACAGAAAAGAAAAGATAATAAAAGAGAAAAAGAAAAAAAAAACAACACAATATTTACCAATTAACAAAGTATAACCTAAAAACAACCTGGAATTTCCCTTTTAAAACACCTGAACTCATTTCCAAGCACTTTCCTTCGTAAGATTTCAACAGAGCCTTAAAAAGAAGAAAGTAGATATTTAAACACACCTGCTGCCCCACACACCTTGGCCACAACCTCCAGTTACTCTTACTCTTTTCACTTACTCTTAATTAGAAGCCTCCTTAAAAGACACTTGATCGTAACCTTTCATTAAAAACACCATGAGTACTTTTCCTAATCCCTTACGCTCCCAAAACAGCCATTCATGAAAAAAACTCTTAATAACGCCCTTAGAATCACACACACACACACACACACACACACACACACACACACACACACACACACACACCTTGGCTCCCCTTCCTCTCCCACCATCACATACTTCAACCATCTTGGCAATTTCCCTTCAACTCACTCCCTTCCTTCACTGTTACCACCACCACCATCACCACCACCACCACCACCACCTCTCCCGTTGGTGCTAATCTTGGCCACCAGAGGTCATTTGTACTCGATTTACAACCCACTGGACTTCGATCCCCGGCTCTTCGATAGCTCTGGAAGGACTGGAAGGTAGGGGGAGGGACTGGAAGGGGGTAGGGGAGCGTCTGGAAGGGGAAGGGTCTGCAGGAAGGGGACTGTACGAGTATCTTAGGTGAATGAAAGGAGAGAAGGAGAGGCAGAAGGAGAAGGAAGTTTGTAATTGGTTGGGCTGGGTTAGTGGGTCTGTGAGTCGGGAGGAGGAGGAGGAGGAGGAGGAGGAGGAGGAGGAGGAGGAGGAGGAGGAGGAGGAGGAGGAGGAGGAGGAGGACAGGGACGAGAATAAGAAGAGGTAGATGAGTGGAAAGGAGGAGAAAGAAGAGCAAGACAGAAAGAAACGTGCAAGGAAGAGACGGAGGAGGAGGAGGAGGAGTAGGAGGAGGAGGAGGAGGAGGAGTGAAAGCGAAGGAAGGAAATAGAAGAAGTATATTTTACGGTGCAAGAAAAAGGGAAGTGATAGAAAGTGATAAGTCTGTGAGAGAGAGAGAGAGAGAGAGAGAGAGAGAGAGAGAGAGAGAGAGAGAGAGAGAGAGAGAGAGAGAGAGAGAGAGAGAGAGAGAGAGAGAGAGAGAGAGAGCAATATTACTGAAAAAGAAGCTAAGAATAGAAATCGCTCTCTCTCTCTGTCTCTCTCTCTCTCTCTCTCTCTCTCTCTCTCTCTCTCTACGTGACTCGGGTGGCAATCTCACAATGGTCCAGCGTAGCAATATCAGAAATATAGACAGTGGAGCTTTTTCTTCAGTCCCCCCTCACGTTTTTTGTATTTATGTATCTTTTTATCTTATTATTATTATGTTCTGTTATTCCCTTTTCTCTCCATTTTTCTTCTTTTTTTTTATTAAGCTCAAGGTGATGCAAATTTATTCTGTGCTTTTAACATTTTTTGTTGGGGCAATTTTATTTATTTATTTATTTTTGTCTTTTCCTCATTAAAAAATTGTCCTTTTCATTATTTTGTGATTTTTTTTAGGCTTTTTTTACTTTCTCGCAGCAACCTCCTTTTCATGCTTCCATCTTATTTTTTTCCACTTTTCTTTTTATTTCAGTTCCTGGCACTTCAATCACATTTTTTCTCTTAATTCCTCTTCGCTTTTAGAATATTTACCAATCCTTTTCCTTCTCTTCATTAGTGTCTCCATTTTTTTTTTCCACCTTTGCGATGTTCATCTTCGTAAAAACTAATTAACGATCTTTTTTTTTCCTTCTCACGTTTTTACCTTTTCCCTTTCACTCCAGTTTACCTTTACCTGCTGAAACTTTAGTGAAGGAACTCGTGGGATTCAATATATCTTTTTATTAATTCATGTATTTTCGTGTCTAGTATATTCTGTTTACCCCTTGTATAGTTTAAAAGAAGAGGCGTTTTTTTTTTTTTTTTTTTTAGTGCAAGGGAAAAAAAGATGAAGGAAAACGAAAGAAAAAGAAAAGAAAAACGAGTGAGGAAAAAAATACCTGTCAAGTGTTTCTCGTCCGCCAATAAATATAAATGAGTAAAATATATGAAAAAATTATAAAATAAATAAAATGCCGCTAAAAATAAAGCTTCTTATTTTTTCAACCCTTTCCTTTCACTCAGCTTATCTTTGCTTGCTGAGAAATCAAGTCAAGGAATACGTGAAATTTAATGTGTTTTTATTAATGCATATGTATCTGTAGCTTTCATTTCCTTTACTCCTTGTTCACTTTAAAAACGAAGAGTAGATTATTTTAATTTTATTTTATTCATTTATTTATTGATTGATTTATAGCGTACAAGAAAGGCAGACCAAAATAAAAGAAAATAGAAAAAAATAATAAAGGTGTGTCATTTGCTTCTACCCTGCAAAACAAAACAAATAAATCAATAAATAACTCAATAAATCAACAAATAACTAAATAATAAATAAATAAATAAATAAATAAAACTTCTAGCGCATTCATCCTTCTCCTTTCCACTCAATTTACCTTTACTTGTCGAGGAATGAGTCAAGGAACACGTGGAGTTTAACATGTTCGACTTAATGCAGATATATTTTCATTATTTTTCTTTACAGTTTAAAATAAGATTACTGTATTTGTTTACGTGCAATGGATCAAACATTTCAGAAAAGATAAATAAATAAACAAAAGGCTGCTAATTAGAGTAAAGTAGAAATAGATAAAGGAAATAAAATGAATAGAAAATAAAATGCGTTAAAAACCAAAGTGAAATCAAATAAAAATGAAGGCAGAGCTCAAAATTGCACGTGTTTTCCATTAAATCGCCCAATTCTTGCCTGTTCCCGGGAATTTCATATGTCTGCGTTACTGTTGTCATATTCTACCCTTTTTGACTGAAACGAAAAAAAAAGAAAAAAAAACAAGATAAAACAGGATAATTTTCTTTATTCTTCATGCGATTTTAACAGTGGATGATGTTAGTATAGTTTCCTTCATTATAAGTATTCAGTTTGTTTCCCTTCCGCAGAGTTTCATGTATTTTCCTCCTCTGATGTTTAATACTGAGTGAATTTTCTTTTTTTTTTTTTTTTATTTATTTATTTATTTATTTTATTTATTTATTTTTTTTGCGTAGGATCTAAACAGGCAAAGGATCACGTTTCTATACTTCCATTCATCAAAAGTATCAAATTCTTTTCCTCTTTGCTTATTTCCCCATTTTCTTTCCCTATTTCCAACCGGGTTAATTCACTGGGTCACGTACACATACTCTCATTCATCAAACGTAGTAATTTTTTCCCCCCATTTCCTTATTTCCCCATTTTCCTTCCTATTTCCAGCCTGATAAACAAAGAATAGGAACATCTTTGAGTAACTATAAGTGTCCCAAGCGGTGTGAACTGTTGGTTATCGCAATGAAAGATATACATACACACAATGAAAGGGTTAAACATATTTACTGCATAGCTCTTTAATTTCCCTCTTTCCTTTCTTGCACGTGCTTCTAAACATCTTATAATGTGCCCTAAATGGTGTGAACTGCTGGTTACTGCAATGAAAGCGTTAAATATGTAGTTCTTTAGTGTAGGAAAGGTGATACTAACCGTCTATTCAATCTTTTCCATGTACATACAAATAATTTATCTTTTACAGTGCTTTGGGTGTTAATGTAAGCCGGGCAAGGGAGTTAAAAGGGTTATCTAGTACCCTTTGAGCGTGTCTGCTAAGTACACCCCCCCGCCTCTCTCCCTTCCCTGTGTGGTGGATCCGGGAATTATTCAGTGTGGCGTCAGGCGTGCTCTACAACACTGTGGGATAAGCTTCATTGAGCACACCACCCTCACTAACACTTTAATTCCTCTCTCTCTCTCTCTCTCTCTCTCTCTCTCTCTCTCTCTCTCTCTCTCTCTCTCTCTCTCTCTGGTTCTGATTCTCTCTCTTTCTCTGGTTCTGATTCTCTCTCTCCCTCTCTCTGGTTCTGATTCTCTTTCTCTCTCTGGTTCTGATTCTCTTTCTCTCTCTCTTTCTCTGGTTCTGGTTCTCTCTCTCTCTCTCTCTCTCTCTCTCTCTCTCTCTCTCTCTCTCTCTCTCTCTCTCTCTCTCTCTCTCTCTCCTGTTCTGGTTATTTTTTGTTATTTTTTTTAGCATTACTATTCTCTCTATCTCTCTCTTTCATTTTCTCACTCACTTTTTTCTTTTATCTTTGTCTTTGGGATCTGGTTATCTATTTATTTATTTTTTGGTTCGATTTTGCAGTTCACTCTTGGCCAAAAGCTTTTATTTACTTATTTTCTTTACCTCCTTAACTCAATTCTATAAATAATTACTCGTACTAAGAATTAAAAAAAAAAAAACACTAAACCTTTAGATTCAATAACTACGAAGAAAAAAATAATGAAAAAAAAACTAACCTAACTTAACCAAACCTAACTTAACCTAACCTAACTTAACCTAACCTAACTTAATTTAACCTAACCTAACCTAACCCACACACACATTAGCGCCACTTCCCCACACAGTGTTTATACCAAAGACACTCAGTATTGACACAAAAAACACAATTCTACCTCTGTCTATTTTTTCTCTTCCTCCTCGTTGATATAAGATTCTATGGGAGGGAAAAGGTGTGGGAGGAAAGGAGGTGTGGGGGATGTTATTGCAAGCGTCTATTAGTGAAGGAAGGGAGAGAAAGAGGAAGGGAAAGAGGGAAGGAAAGAAGGAAGGTGATTGTTATAGATAGAATGAGAGAAGGAAAGTAGGGAAACAAACAGGGAAAAGTGTTTGTATGGGAGAATGGAGTAAAAGGAAAGGAAAGGAGTTAGAAGAGACGGAAGGATGAGAAAAGGAAAAAGGAAGGGAAAGGAAGGGAAAGAAAGAAGAAAAAAGAAGAAAAAGATGCTTATAGATAGAAGGATGTGGAGGAAAAGGAAAAAGAAGGAAAAGAATGAATGAGGAAAGAAAAAAGGAAAATAAATTCATAAATTAAAGAATTAAGAGGAAAAAGTAAAGAAGGAGTTTGTGGAGAACGAAGGAAGGGAAGAAGAAAGAAACAAGACGGGAAATACCAGAAAGAAAGAAGTTAATTGCAAAGAAGTGGTGGAAAGAAAAAAAAATAAAGGAAGGAGGAAAAGAAGGAAGAAAATAAAAGAAGGACGAGAAGAAGAGACAATGGAAGAAGGGAAAAGAAGGAAGCTGACGTTAAAAGGAGGACAAGGAGACGAAAGGAAGAAGAAAAAGAAGGGAGGAAGGAAAGAAAGATGGATGTCTGAGATGAACTGAAAAAGAGAGAAGGACGAAAAGAAGAGAAGTGAGAGAAAAGAGGAGGAGAGGAGGGAAGGAAGGAGGGAGGGAAAGATATGTGCCATGAAGGAGAAGAGTGAAGAAGAAAAGGAAGAGAGGGAAAGAAGAAGAAAAAAAGTGAAGTTTTATAAAGAGAGAGAGAGAGAGAGAGAGAGAGAGAGAGAGAGAGAGAGAGAGAGAGAGAGAGAGAGAGAGAGAGAGAGAGAGAGAGAGAGAGAGAGAGAGAGAGAGAGAGAGGCAATGATGATAAAAAAGAGGTCAAAGAGAGAGAAAGAACTAGCGATAAAGAGAAGGAAGGAGAGAAGGAAGGAAGGAAGAAAAGAGGGCAATGAAGGGGAAAAAAGGAAAGATGTAATAGAGATAGAGAGAGACGAGATAAAGCGAGGGATAAAGAAAGAGACAAAAAGGTAAGCACTTTTGTTAGGGAGGGAGGGAGGGAGGGAGGGAGGGAGGGAGGGAGAAGAGAGGGAGGCAGAAAGAAATGAGGAGGTGGGGAGAGAAGGAAGGATGAGAAAGGAGAGAAGGAAGGAGAAAAGAAGAGGAAGGGAGGGAAGAAAGAAGGGGAGGAGAGAAAGAGGAGAAAAAGAAAGAAGGGAAGGAAAGTGAAGGAAAGGAGAGAGACGAAGGGAAGAGAGATAGAAGGAGGAAGATAAGAAGAGAGAGAGAGATGGAAGGGAAGGAAATAGAGAGAAGGATGAATGGAAGGAGAGGGCGGGCGGGAGGGAGGGAGAGAAGGACAGGTAAGACATGGAGGTATGATGGAGAGAACGGAGGGAGAGGGAGAGAGGGAGAGGGAGAGAGAGGGAGAGGGAGATACAACATTGGTGCTATAGATTTTGCGTCAATGAGGGGGAGAGAGAGAGAGAGAGAGAGAGAGAGAGAGAGAGAGAGAGAGAGAGAGAGAGAGAGAGAGAGAGAGAGAGAGAGAATTTCGTTTTACCTCTCTCTCTCTCTCTCTCTCTCTCTCTCTCTCTCTCTCTCTCTCTCTCTCTCTCTCTCTCTCCCTCCTATTCAGAGTCTCCTTCAGTTTTTTCCCTCATATATTTTTCCCATTTGGCTTTCCCGTAATTAATCCACCTTTTTTTCCTCTCTATTCATTCTCCTTCCTTCCTTCTTTTCCCTCTCTTTTACTTCTCTCTTCTACTTTTATCCTTTCATTATTGTTTTCTTTCCTTATCCTTCTCTACTTCTTCAATTTATTCTTCCTCTTTTTTTCCATTTTTCCTCCTTTCTCTCGTTTCTCATTTTTTTTTTTTTTTATCATTTGCATATTTTTCTATTCTTATTTCTCTTATTTCTTTCTTTCTTATCTTTCCTGGTGTTTTTATTTGCTATTATTCATATTCTTTATGTCCTTCATTTATTCCCCTCTTCCTTGCTTCAATAATTATCTCCCCCTTCCAGTTATTCCCTTTTCACTCATTCCATTTTTTTCTTTTCTTTTTCTCTCTTTTCATTCTTCATCTTTTCTATTTTCACTCTTCGTCTCTTTCTTTATTTATTTTCTTTTTCCTCCTCCTTTTCCTCATTTTTATTGACATTTTATCATTCTCTATCTTCTCTTCTTCTCCTTTTCTCTCTCTTCTTCTTTTTTTTCCTCTTTTTCTCTTCTCTCCTTTTATTACATGTCTCTCTTTTCCTCTTTTATTTTCTTCTATTTTCTTTATCATTTTCCTTTTTCTCTACTTTTTTTCATATTTCTTTTTCTCTCGTTTTTTGTTTACACTCCTTTCATTTATTTTTTTCCTTCTCCTTCCCTCTCTTCCTTTCTTTCACCTTCCTCTTTCTCCTCTTTTTCTCTTCTTCTCTTCCTTTTTTCTCTTCCTATTCTCTTTTATTCTCTATTTTCATTCACTGTTTTTCCATTCCCTCATTTTTTATGGTTTTTCCTTCACATTTTCCTTTCCTTTTCTACTTTCTCCCTCTTTTTCTTCTTTTAGTTTTCCTTCCTTTTCTCTTCTCTTTTCTCTCTTTTCATCATTATTTCTCCATTCCCTATTCATTTTATGGTTTATATTCTTTCCTTTTTTTTCTCTCTCTCTCTCTCTCTCTCTCTCTCTCTCTCTCTCTCTCTCTCTCTCTCTCTCTCTCTCTCTCTCTCTGCTTTCTAAATTTCTTCCCTCATTCCTCCTCCATTTACCTCTCTTCCCTTTTCCTCCCCCTTTCCTCCCCTCCTCTCTTACACGCTACAATAATACTTAACTACCCTTGCTCTCTCTCTCTCTCTCTCTCTCTCTCTCTCTCTCTCTCTCTCTCTCTCTCTCTCTCTCTCTCTCTCTCTGTTAGGTATTTTTTTCTTTTTTCGTTTTCTTTTTTTTTTACCCTTTTCTTCTTTTGTACTATAAACTAGCTCTCTTTTTAGCACCGAAGTTGGAGTCGTGAAAAATCTCTCTCTCTCTCTCTCTCTCTCTCTCTCTCTCTCTCTCTCTCTCTCTCTCTCTCTCTCTCTCTCTCTCTCTCTCTCTCTCTCTCTCTCTCTCTCTCTCTCTCTTGCAAAGTTTCGTAAAGTTAACAAAATATGAAAAGATGAATAAAATAAAGAAAGCAAAAAAAATTAAATCTGGGTGTAAATAAAGAAAAAAAGATGAAAAGTAAATAATAAAACTAAAGATGTGAATAAAGTAAATGAAATAAGTAAGGAAGAAATGATAAAAAAAATCTGAATTTAATACTGGCGAAAAAAAAGTGAATGAAATAAATGATAAATAAAAAAAAGAAAGTAAAGTTGCTGATAAAGAATGAGAGAATAAATGGAAAAAAAATATATGTGTGTGTGTGTGTGTGTGTGTGTGTGTGTGTGTGTGTGTGTGTGTGTGTGTGTGTGTGTGTGTGTGTGTGTGTGTGGCAGTAGAGATTGATGAGGAAAGGGAAGCATGAAAAAATCTGAGAGAGAGAGAGAGAGAGAGAGAGAGAGAGAGAGAGAGAGAGAGAGAGAGAGAGAGAGAGAGAGAGAGAGAGAGAGAGAGAGAGAGAGAGAGCAAGTGTAATTGGTATCAAACTCGTAACCTTTAATTCCATCACTTCATAAACAGTAGTCACAATAACACCTTCACTACAAACACCTTATAAACATTCTTCAGTTAAAAAAAGTAAAAAGTAAAAAAAAAAAAAGGAAAATGAAAGAAATGAGGAAAATGAGGATAAATAAAAGTGAATGAGGTAAAACAGTAAGAAGAGCGAGGGAGGAGCGGGGTGGTGGGAGGGGAAGAGGGGAGCAGGGGAGGAGATGAGGGGGCGACGAATGAGGAGGAGGGGGAGGGAGGATACTGGAGATGAATGTGGTGAATTAATCCCCTCCCCTCACTGTTCATATTTTTCCTCCTCAATGCCACGTGAGTAACTCTTCACACACACACACACACACACACACACACACACACACACACACACACACACACACACACACACACACAAGGGATGAAATAACGGCAGGAAAAGGTAATGAAAAGAAAAAAAAATAAAGGAAGACGAGGAGGAATAGGAAGAAGAAGAGGAAGATGAGGGATAGGGTACACACACACACACACACACACACACACACACACACACACACACACACACACACACACACAAATCCAAGGCTAACAATTTAAAAACTTCAATATAAGAGAGAGAGAGAGAGAGAGAGAGAGAGAGAGAGAGAGAGAGAGAGAGAGAGAGAGAGAGAGAGAGAGAGAGAGAGAGAGAGAGAGAGAGAGAGAGAGAGAGGGGGGTTCAAGGACTTTTGTTTCTTAAGCTTTTAACGCTTTGAGGGAGAGAGGGAGAGGTGAGAGGGGAGAGGAGGAGGAGGAGGAAGAGGTTAAAGGGAACAAGGAAGAAGTGGAAAAAGTAAAAATTAAAGGAGGAAAAGAAACTGGAGAAGGAAAGAAAGTAGGGAATTAAAAAGAAGGTAAGAAGAGACAGGAGGAAAAATCGTAAATTAAGAAGAGGAGGAGGAGGAGGAGGAGGAGGAGGAGGAGGAGGAGGAGGAGGTAAGGAATAGAAAGTCAGAAGAAAATAATAAAACGAAGAATGAGAAATATAAAAAGAGATAATAGAGAAAGTAGAAAAGAAGAAAAAGGAAAATATGAAGAAGGAAAAGAAAAGAAAGGATAAGTAGTTTAGATAGGAGGGAAATGAGATAAAAAGGGAAAACACAACACACAAACAAACACACACAAACACAGGAAAGGAGAAAAAATAGGGAAAAAGAGAGAAAAGAAAAAAAAAATAAGAAAAGAAAAAGGAAAAAAAAATAAAGGAGAAAGGAAGGAAAGTGAAACAAAGAAAAGAAAATAGGGAAAAGAAAACAACAACAACAACAACACAAACAAACATTACAAAGACAAAAAAAGGAAAAAAAAAACAATTAAAAACAACACAAATACACACAAGGAAAAAAAAATACAACAAAAATCTTTCAGGCCTGAGGGGAAACTGAGGGGAGAGGGGGAGAGGGGAGAGAGTGAGAGGGGAGAGAAGTAGATATATGGAAAGTTAGAATTTTGTGTATTCTTCCGCGCCTCGCTGAATTGAGGGGCCCTGGGGGGTGAGGGGAAGAGAGGGGAAGAGGGGGGAGGTGTTGAGGGGAAGAGGAGAGAGAGGAGGAGGGTAAGGAGGTGGAGGAAAGTCGATAAAAGTGGGATGAGAGGAAATTTAGAGTGAAAAGAGGGAAAGTGGAGGAAAAAAGGGAGGGGAGGGGAAAAAAGTGAAGGAAAATGCAGGTAATGGGAGGAAAATGATGAGAAATGAAGAGACGGTGAGGGTTTGTGGAGGGAAGTGGATTAGAAAAAGAGGAAGGAAAGGTGCTGGAAGAAGGAAGAGGGAAAATGGAGGAAAAAAAGACGGGAAATTAACGAATGAGGGAAAAAAAGATTATGTGGAGGAAGAAAATAGGAGGAGGAGGAGGAGGAAGAGGAAGAGGAAGAGGAAGAGGAAGAGGAAGAGGAGGAGGAGGAGGAGGAATGTGTTCAGACGATATCAGGGAATGAGAAGAGGAAAAAAAGGGAAAAAAGAAAAGGAGCGGAAAAAAAAGTACAGAGTAGAGAGAGAGAGAGAGAGAGAGAGAGAGAGAGAGAGAGAGAGAGAGAGAGAGAGAGAGAGAGAGGGGCAAGGGAGAGAGGGAAGAGAGGGAAATGGAGAGAGGAAAGAGAGGAAAAAGAGTGAGGGGAGGGAAGGGAGGTAGGGTGAGGGGAAGGGAGAGGTGAGAGAGAGAGAGAGAGAGAGAGAGAGAGAGAGAGAGAGAGAGAGAGAGAGAGAGAGAGAGAGAGAGAGAGAGAGAGAGAGAGAGGAAAAGGGACGTGTAGTGTTTGGTTGAGTGGACTTAAACAAAGGGGGAAGGAGGAGGAGGAGGAGGAGGAGGGTAACGCGCTGACCGCCCCCCCCCCCAACACACACACACACCTCCCTCTCTCACTTCTCTGTTTATCTGCCTCTCTATTCGCCTGCATCTCTCTCTCTCTCTCTCTCTCTCTCTCTCTCTCTCTCTCTCTCTCTCTCTCTCTCTCTCTCTCTCTCTCTCTGTGTGTGTGTGTGTGTGTGTGTGTGTGTGTGTGTGTGCTGTCTCATATTACACCATATTATATGAAAAGAACGGAAATTGCAACATTGAGAGAGAGAGAGAGAGAGAGAGAGAGAGAGAGAGAGAGAGAGAGAGAGAGAGAGAGAGAGAGAGAGAGAGAGAGAAATAAAGCAAAGGGACGAAAATAGAAGAGAATAGAACATAAATTTCTTTAATGAGCGACAAACAACAATAAACGTGAGACAAGCAAGGGAAGAGGAGGAGGAGGAGGAGGAGGAGGAGGAGGAGGAGGAGGAGGAGGAGGAGGAGGGAAGAAAATGCAGTTACTATTTCTGGATTAACCGTTTTAAATATTATACTTCAGTGGCAGAGGAAGTAGTAGTAGTAGTAGTAGTAGTAGTAGTAGTAGTAGTAGTAGTAGTAGTAGTAGTAGTAGTAGTAGTGGATGTTGTTGTTGTTGTTGTTGTTGTTATTGTTGTGTTTGTAATAGTTGTTTTTGTTGTGGTCGTTTGTGTTGGTACAGGTGGTGGTGATGGTGGCAGTAGTAGTAGTAGTAGTAGTAGTAGTAGTAGTAGTAGTAGTAGTAGTAGTAGTAGTAGTAGTAGTAGTAGTAGTAGTAGTAGTGAACTTCTCTAAAACAAACAAGGTTCATGTAATTCGTGTTTATTAGTTCCACGTATAACAATTATAGAGAAAATTGCTCTCTCTCTCTCTCTCTCTCTCTCTCTCTCTCTCTCTCTCTCTCTCTCTCTCTCTCTCTCTCTCTCTCTACCTGTGCGTGTCTTCTTTTATTCCATCCCCCTCTCCTCATTTCTTTCTGTCTCACTCCCTCCCCCTCCCTCTCTCATTTCCCCTCTTCCTCTTCCTCCTCCTCCTCCACCTCCTCCACCTCCTTTCGTTCTTTATTTCCTCGTCACCTCACCTGCTCTCTCTCTCTCTCTCTCTCTCTCTCTCTCTCTCTCTCTCTCTCTCTCTCTCTCTCTCTCTCTCTCTCTCTCTCTCTCTCTCTCCTTATCGCTGATTTGTGGTTTGCGTCTTTTTTTCATCCGATATTTTTTCAAGCGACAAGAAATACACCTCATTCTAAAGCCTGAGGAGGAGGAGGAGGAGGAGGAGGAGGAGGAGGAGGAGGAGGAGGAGGAGGAGGAGGAGGAGGAGGAGGAGGGGTAAGACATGAGGTACGAGAAAGGAAGGAAGGGAGAGGAATAAAAGAAGGAGGGATGGAGGCATATGAGAGGAGGAGGAGGAGGAGGAGTAGGAGGAGGAGGAGGAGGAGGAGGAGGACGAGGAGGAGGAGGAGGAGGAAGTAGCGTAAGGGTAAAAATAAATGAAAAAAATAAGAGAAAAAGAAAGGAAAAAGAAATAAAGAACAACGAATGACTCTCTCTCTCTCTCTCTCTCTCTCTCTCTCTCTCTCTCTCTCTCTCTCTCTCTCTCTCTCTCATTGGTCATCTTCCTGCCAGGCAAACACGGCAAACGCTGAATACCTGGAGGAAGAGGAGGAGGAGGAGGAGGAGGAGGAGTAATGTGGTTATCAACTTTATGGGAGGAAAAGTAGGGGGCTTATCTTCCTCCTCCCTTAATTTTCCTCTCCTCCCAATCTCCTTTCTTCCTTTAAATTCTCCTCCTCCTCCTCCTCCTCCTGCTTTAAGCATATTTTTTCATTTTATTTTCTATTCCTGTTTATTTATTTATTCATATACACAAATTTATTGGTGTGTGTGTGTGTGTGTGTGTGTGTGTGTGTGTGTGTGTGTGTGTGTGTGTGTGTGTGTGTGTGTGTGTGTGTGTGTGTGTGTTGTCTCGTTTAAGTATGAATCTATATTATATCTTTCTTCCTTCCCTTCTTCTTCTTCTTCTTCTTCTTTTTCTTCTTTTTCTTCTTCTTCTTGTTCCTCCTCCTCCTTCTCCTCGGGGCTTTGATAACGTAAATGTAAACAACTATCTCATCATTGACAGTTCCAACACCACTAGAAACAATGGTTACAAGATTATAGGTAAGCGTTTCAGATCAGACGAGGCTAAGTATTATTTCTTCAATAGAATTGTAAATGTCTGGAACTCTCTCCCAGCACATATTGTCGATAGTAATACAATAGAAACTTTTAAACAAAGGTTGGACAATCACCTCGCAGCAACCCCTCATATAACGTACTTTGCGCATACATAAAATCGTTTTTTTTTATTTATTTTTTTTTATAGTTAGTGTAGTGAATAGTATAATTTGTGTTTCATCCTTTCCTATCACATCTTAGCCTTTCCTTCTCCCTATGCTCTCTTGTTTTCCTTCCTTGACCCCTAGTGTCCTCCAGCCTCTAACTCTTAGAATCTGGAGTGGTAGTGCTAGAATACACACACAGACAGCCTCGTTAGGCCCAGTAGGGATGTTGCTGTCTGTTCTTTCCTTTGTATTCCTTTGTATTCCACTTCCAAACTCCACTCATATATTCGTCTTCCTCTAAAATCATTGCTCCTCCTCCTCCTCCTCCTCCTCCTCCTCCTCCTCCTCTTCTTCCTCCTCCTCCTTAACCACCCAAAATCCACTTGTATCTCCCAACTGGCACCCCAATCTCCCTCCTCTTCCACCTCCTCCTCTTCCTATTCTTTATGCATCCAGTCTTCCTCCTCCTCCTCCTCCTC
>NC_087195.1:4492500-4497500 GCF_035594125.1 Scylla paramamosain
AGAAAGGAAAGCAAAAATAAAAGGAAGAATAAAAAGAAAATAGAAAACTTAAAAGAAATTCTTGTTATTTAGAATTTACGAGAGAGAGAGAGAGAGAGAGAGAGAGAGAGAGAGAGAGAGAGAGAGAGAGAGAGAGAGAGAGAGAGAGAGAGAGAGAGAGAGAGAGAGAGAGAGAGAGAGAGAGAGAAACTTCCGGGTTGACAACTGTTCTATGTATTTTCCTCCTCCTCCTCCTCCTCCTCCTCCTCCTCCTCCTCCTCCTCTTCCTCCTCTTCCGTAAAAAGTTGAGAGAGAGTAAGAGGGAACATCAAGAGCAATTTTAGATTTTTTTTTGAGAGAGAGAAGTTGAAGAGAGGGATTGAGAGATGGAGAGGGAGGAAGGGGAGAGAAAAATGGGAGGGAGGGATGGCGAGGGGAGAGGGATGGAGAGGGATTGTAAAAGGGAGAGGGAAATGAAAGGAAGAGAAGAAGGGAGAGATAGGTGAAGAAAATAGGAATAGAGGAAAGGAGAGAATAAGAGCGAGAAAAGGAAGAGGAAAGAGAGAGGAAGGGAGAAGATAATGAAAGGGAAAGAAGAAACAATAAAAGAGGGAGAAGGGAGAGGAAGGGAAGAGAGACGTGGAGACGAAAGGAAGGAAGAAAAGGCGAGGAAAGGTGAAGAAAGGAAGAGAGGGATGGAGGAACGGAAATAAAGGAGGAATGAGGAGGAAAAGAAGGATGAAATGAAGGAAAGAGAGATAAAGCAATGGAAGGAAGGAATGATGAATAAAGACGGAGGAGGCAAGAATAGGAATAAAAAGAAAAGAAGGAAAGAGAAGGATTGAGAAAAGGAGATAAAGAAGGTGAGGAGGAAGAAAGGAAGGGAAGAGAAGAGAGGGCAAGGAGGGAATAATGGTGAAAAATTGTCGTTTTTGTCTATAGGCTTTTGTGTGTAGGCCTATTAAAACACACACACACACACACACACACACACACACACACACACACACACACACACACACACACACACACACACAGAAATTCCCATAAAAAGTTTAGCAAATATTCTCAGTTTGAACCCTACTCTCTCTCTCTCTCTCTCTCTCTCTCTCTCTCTCTCTCTCTCTCTCTCTCTCTCTCTCTCTCTCTCTCTCTCTCTCACCGGTTTCAGTGTCCTTCCGTCTTGCCCAATTTTGTAATTATCTTCCTCTTCCTCCCTCCTGTTCTTCTTCTTCTTTCTCCTCTTCTTCTTCCTCCTATTCCTCTTTTCCTCTCCCTATTTTTCCTCCTCAGCTTTCCTCTGTAATTTCTCTCAAGACTTTTATCCTCACTGAGAACAAATTCCTCCTCCTCCTCTTCTTTTTTCTCTTCTTTTTATTCTTCTTTCTCCTCCTCCTCCTCCTCCTCCTCTAATAAGACCAATAAGAAATATCTTCTCTTCTTCGTTTTCTTCTTTCTTTTCCTCGTCTGTTTCTCCTCCTCCTCCTCCTCCTCCTCCTTCGTCTACTTCTTTTCTTTTTTACTTTATCATTCTTTTTTTCTTCTTCTTCATTTATCTCCTCCTCCTCCTCCTCCTCCTCGAATATGAAGCATCTACGTTTCCTCTTCCTGCTTATCCTCTTTCTTCCTCGTCGTCCTCCTCCTCCTCCTCCTCCTCCTCCTCCTCCTCCACTAAGCATCGTGTAATTAGAGAAATATTTCCACAAAAATTCAAGAACTACACGAAAATTAAAAACTCGATAAAAAAAAATAAAAAAATAAAATAAATTATATCAAAGAAATTAAACGAAAAAAGTAAAAAAAAAAAATGAAAGCTGTAATGAAAAGGTAAACAGAGAGAGAGAGAGAGAGAGAGAGAGAGAGAGAGAGAGAGAGAGAGAGAGAGAGAGAGAGAGAGAGAGAGAGAGAGAGAGAGAGAGAGAGAGAGAGAGAGAGAGAGAGAGAGAGAGAGATTTTCTTTCTTTCCTCATGCTTAAAACATCAATTATCTCTTACTTTTCTTTCTTTTCTTCATTTATTCCTTTTTTCCCTCTATTTTCCGTTACCTTTCCCAAAACATCACTTATTTGTATTTCCTTTCTTTCCTTTACTTATTCATTTTTTTGTTTTCCTTCCTTTCCTTTTTATAAGTATTTTTTTAATCTATAGAAAAACACAATTTTCTTTTACCACTTATCTAACTTTTTTTTCTCAATTCCCAAAATCTAACTCTGTATTTTTCTCCATTTTTTTTATCTCTCTCCTTTCACCTCTATTTGTTATCTCCCATTCCTTTCCCTTTCTCCCCCACAAAAAAAAAAACTTTTCTCTCTCTGTTCTTTATGTCTTCGAAAACTATCAATGCATCTCTATCTCTTTTCCATCTCTATTTTGTTTCATCTTCTCTGAAACTTTTTTCTCCATTTTTCACCTCTATTTCATCTCTCTCTCATTTCCCTATTAAATTAACTCTATTATCTCCATTTTCTTTATCTCGTCCTGAACTACCGTCCTATTTTTCCATATATTGTCAAAATCCACTTCTATATTTTCAATCTATATTTGCATTTTCATCTTTCACCTTTAATTTTCACTTACATTCTCTTCTCTCTGCAAAAACTCCCTCTCTATTTTCCACCTCAATCTTTTCACCAACTTTCACCTTTATCTTCAATCTCCCCACAAACAAGCCAAATTTTTCCCTTACCCCTTTAACTCCCAACCAATATCACCATTACCTTAACAATCCCCCCTTTGCACACCATTCCTCTCGTCCCTTAGCCCCTAAACCCCTTACATTGCCCTTAATCCCTTGAATCTCTCCTGAATCCCTTTGGTTACTCATAAGGAAGATTCGATCCCTTTCAAAGTCAGGTTGGATTCCCTTTACAGAGGATTAGGGCCACACCTGTGTTTACATATAATTTCTCTGATATAATACTGCTGGTTTGACTGACTAATGAAGGCTGGGAGATGGAGGAGGAATGGGGGAGGAAGGGAGAGAGAGAAGGGGTGGGGAAGGGGAAGGAGAGAAGAGAGAAAGAGAAAAAAAGAATGATATGGAGATTATTAAGAGATGAGAGGGAGAGGGAAGGAAAAGAGGGAGAGGAAAGGGAGAGGAAGGGGAAGACAAGGATACAGGAAAGAGGAAGGAAAAAGAAAGGAAAGGAGAGGATAGGCAGAAGGAAGAGGAAAGAGGAAGGGAAGAGAAAGGAAGGGAGAGGAGAGAATAAGGAGAAGGCAAATGAAGAAGGAAGAGAGAAAAAAGAAAGGAGGAAGAAAAGAGAAAAAGGAAGAATGAAAGGTAGAGGAAGTAAAAGGAAAAAGGAAATAGGAGGAAGAGAAAGAAGAGATAAAGGAAGAACAGGAAGGAGGAAGGTAAGAAGGAAGGAAGGAAGGAAGGAAGGAAGGAAGGAAGGAAGGAAGGGAGGGAGGGAGGGAGGGAGGGAGGGAGGGAGGGAGGAAGGAAGGAAGGAAGGAAGGAAGGAAAGAAGGAAGGAAAGAAGGAAAAAAGGAAAAGAAGGAAAATAACAGCGTATGTATGTGTGTGTGTGTGTGTGTGTGTGTGTGTGTGTGTGTGTGTGTGTGTGTGTGTGTGTGTGTGTGTGTGTGTGTGTGTGTGTGTGTGTGTGTGTGTGTGTGTGTGTGTGTGTAAAGAAGCAAGTTAGTAATGATGAAAATTTCTCCCAAAAATTTACAAGCGAATTATCAAAGCTGAGAGAGAGAGAGAGAGAGAGAGAGAGAGAGAGAGAGAGAGAGAGAGAGAGAGAGAGAGAGAGAGAGAGAGAGAGAGAGAGAGAGAGAGAGAGAGAGAGAGAGAGAGAGAGAGAGAGAATAAGCTGGGAGTGCTGAAAAGGGAGTGAGGAAGTGAGGGAGGAAAGGAGAGAGGGAGGAAAAGTGAGAGGGAGAGTGAGAGAGAGGAAAGCGTTGGTGGAAGATATTGAGCGTGAGAGAGAGAGAGAGAGAGAGAGAGAGAGAGAGAGAGAGAGAGAGAGAGAGAGAGAGAGAGAGAGAGAGAGAGAGAGAGAGAAGCATAAATAGATAAATGGAGGAAGAGAGAGAATGAATAATAAAGGCAAGAGCAAAAGGGAAAAACAAGAAAAAGATAAATAAAATAGAATAGATAAGAAAAATAAACCAAAAAAAATAGACAAAAAAAAGAAAAAAATCAAGAATAAAGAGAAAATTAAATAAAGAAAGAAACAAAAGAGAGAGAGAGAGAGAGAGAGAGAGAGAGAGAGAGAGAGAGAGAGAGAGAGAGAGAGAGAGAGAGAGAGAGAGAGAGAGAGAGAGAGAGAGAGAGAGAGAGGAGAAAGACAGCCAAGATTTTATGGAGAAGGAATAGTGGAAGAAAGAAGGGAAGGAGAGGAGGAGGTAGAAGGAGGAGTGAAGGAGGAGGGAGAGGGGAGGAGGGAAGAATGTGAGGATAGCTTGAGAGGAGGAAAGTTGGAAAAGGAGGAGGAGGAGGAGGAGGAGGAGGAGGAGGAGGAGGAGGAGGAGGAGGAGGAGGAGGAGAAGGAGGAGGAGGAGGAGGAGGAAGAGAAGGAAAGAGAGAATTGCTATGAGGTGTTGAGAGAGGAGGAAGAGGAAAAGGAAGAGGAAGAGGAGGAGGAAGAAGACAGGTGTAAAATGTGAAAGAGGAAGAGCAAGGAGAAAAAGGAGAAAATAAGAAAAGTGAAGAGAAGGAAGAAAAGAAGGAGAAAAAGAAAACAGGAGGGAAAATAGGAAGGAAGAGGAGAGGAAAGAGGAAAGGGAAAAGTAAGAAAGAGAGGAATTAAATAAAAAAAGACAAAAAGGAAAAAAAAAAGAAAGTAAAAAGGAAGAGGAAAAAGAGGGAAAAAGGAAACGAGGAAGAAGAAAAAAAGTGGAAAGAGAGGAAAAAAAGATTCGAGACATACGCAGAGAGAGAGAGAGAGAGAGAGAGAGAGAGAGAGAGAGAGAGAGAGAGAGAGAGAGAGAGAGAGAGAGAGAGAGAGAGAGAGAGAGAGAGAGAGAGAGAGAGAGAGAGAGAGAGAGAGAGACACGGGGGGGAGGGAATGGGG
>NC_087195.1:4502500-4517500 GCF_035594125.1 Scylla paramamosain
CTCTCTCTCTCTCTCTCTCTCTCAAACACGTAAGCAAGCTACTTTAACGAGGAGGAGGAGGAGGAGGAGGAGGAGGAGGAGGAGGAGGAGGAGGAGGAAACCGTGGTGAAGCTAAAAATAATAAACACTTTTATCCTCCTCCTCCTTCTTCTTCTTCTTCTTCTTCTTCTTCTTCTTCTTCTTCTTCTTCTTCTTCTTCTTCTTCTTCTTCTTCTTCTTCTTCTTCTTCTTCTTCTTCTCCTCCTCCTCCTCCTCCTCCTCCTCCTCCTCCTCCTCCTCCTCCTCCTCCAGCCATACACACACCTATACACAAGTCCATACCTACATGTCATGAATACTAATACGTTCCTAGACAAACATTCCAGGAGGAGGAGGAGGAGGAGGAGGAGGAGGAGGAGGAGGAGGAGGAGGAGGAGGAGGAGGAGGAGGAGGAAGAGGAGGAGGAGGAGGAGGAGGGAGATAATCTGCATTTTTTTTTATTGCTTTTCCTCTTCCTTGTTTTGGAAGTTGGATGGAAAAGAAGATAAAGGATGAGGAGGAGGGAAAGAAATTAGATGATGATATGAAACCAATGATGAGAGGAAGAGGAGGAGGAGGAAGAAGAAGAAGAGGGGGAGGACATAAAAGATAATAAGAAAACTGCCAGTAAAGTTCAGTAAATGGAAAATACATAAAAGGAAGCGAAGGAATAGACAGAGAGAGAGAGAGAGAGAGAGAGAGAGAGAGAGAGAGAGAGAGAGAGAGAGAGAGAGAGAGAGAGAGAGAGAGAGAGAGAGAGAGAGAGAGAGAGAGAGAGAGAGAGTCCTACGAATAAGATACTTCAAATTACCAAAAATAAATAAAAATCTTTCACACAACCACATGCTTTGCTCCTTTACCTGAGTCCTAAGGAAGCCCTAAAGTAATGGAGGTCCTTTATTAACCCCTTTAACTGTGAATAACACTATTTTACTTTACTGATGAGAAAATAACCACAAACATTTCATAAACATCTAATGAACACTGCAATACATTTCTCCTGCAAGTGAAGGAGAAGAATGTTTATCTTTCCACCTTTCCTCTCACACTCCATGCCTGTCCCGCCCTCTATGCTGCCTGGCGTGCCCTCCCTGACTCTTGCTGTCCTTCTGTCTCTTACTCATAGAACCTGCAGTGGTGGTGCCGTCACACAGACTGTCTTGTTAAGCCCAGTAAAGCCCTTGCTGTCTGTTACTGTCTGTCCTTTCCTTTGTATTCCTTTGTATCGCAGGAAAACGGTTGAATTTTAAACATGAAAGGTTTTATCGTGGATTTAAGTCGTAAATAAACAAAATATTCTTTAAGGACGAAGTTTCGATTCCCGTGAAGGCGAAAGAACATCCTTAAGTGCCCCTTTGAAGATATCACAGTGCTTGGCGGTATCCTGCGAGAGACACACCGAGGGAGCCTTCATGAAGCGGTGGGATGGCGGGAGGAAATCCTTACAGCGTATCCTACAGAGGCACTGCGCCCTTAGAGAAGTGTGAGGGAGTCCTTTGCTGAATGGGAAGCACGCTATTGGATATGAGAGAGAGAGAGAGAGAGAGAGAGAGAGAGAGAGAGAGAGAGAGAGAGAGAGAGAGAGAGAGAGAGAGAGAGAGAGAGAGAGAGAGAGATCCTTCATCAAACTTAATAAAATGACGTGTAATTCTTAGAGGCGTATTCTAGTGAAGCATTGAAACCTTAGTGAGATGTCAGGGTTCCTTAAATGAACAGGAAGGACAAGGAAGACAGAGGGACCAACTTATATCAGGGAGAGAAAAAGGGAGGTATTAGGGAGGAGAAAGGAAGAGGAGAGGAGAGGGAAGGAGTGGAGCAGAGTGGTCTGTAGGGGTTATGGAGAGAGTGAGAGGTGAGGAGACGGAGGGAGAGAGGGAGAGGGAGAAGCTTTTGAGTGAGAGGTGAAGAGGAGAGGAGTGCTCTTGGTGGGAGAATATGGGAGGAGGAGGAGGAGGAGGAGGAGGAGGAGGAGGAGGAGGAGGAGGAGGAGGAGGAGGTAGGATAAGAGGAAGAAGGAACGAGGAGGGAGAAAAAAAAAAAAAAGAAAAAGAAAGAAAATAGCAATGATAATAATAATAATAATAATAATAATAATAATAATAATGATAATAATAATAATAATAATAATAATAATAATGATGATAATAATAATAACTGAAAAGAAGAAGAAGATCGAGAAAAAAAGGTGTATTCCAGAGAGAGAGAGAGAGAGAGAGAGAGAGAGAGAGAGAGAGAGAGAGAGAGAGAGAGAGAGAGAGAGAGAGAGAGAGAGAGAGGCACTAGAAAGATGAAAGGTAGGCTGTATTAAGTAAACCTTCATAATTTGGTAGCCTACGTCACACTATTGGGGGGAAGGGAGGGAGGGGTGGGGGGCTGGGGGAAAATGGGGGTATTGTGGGTGGGGGAGGGGGATGATGAGATGGTGTGTGTGTGTGTGTGTGTGTGTGTGTGTGTGTGTGTGTGTGTGTGTGTGTGTGTGTGTGTGTGTGTGTGTGTGTGTTTGGGGGGGGGGCGGTGATGGGGGGTGAGAAATAGGAGGGGTAGGGTGAGGGGGAAGAGGTGTGGGTAGGTGATGGGGGGGAGAGGGGGTAATAATTCTTTTTTAATAGTAGATTGAAGTGTCGTGTATGTATGTATGTATGTATGTATGTATGTATGTATGTACTCGTATGTATTTATCTATTTGTCTGTTTAACTATCAATTTGTCTATTCCTTTATCTACTTGCCTATCTATCTATCCATTTGTTTGTCTTCACTTATCTATCTATCTATGTATCTATCCATCCATCTATCTATCTATCTATCTATCTATCTATTCTTTTATCTACCACGTCAACTTCTATTAAGGACGAGGTGACTTTAACAACACAGCAATAAATCAATATGTAAAAGGAAAAGGAAAAAAGAGAATAAAAAAGGCACAAAAAAAAAGAGAGAGAAAGGGAACAGACAGACAAAAGACACGTACAACAAAAAGATGAAAAAGTAAATAAAGTAAAAAAAAATCAGACAGGAAAAAAATGACGATAAAAATTACGATAGATAAAAAAAAAAGGGATACAAAAGGGAACAGATGAAATGAACGACGATGGAGAAAAGAGAGAAAAAGAAAAGATAAAAAAGAAATGAATAAAGAGAGAGAGAAAAAAGAAAGATGGAAAAAGTGAAGATTAATCTATAAATATATCAATTCTAATAACAGAGAGAGAGAGAGAGAGAGAGAGAGAGAGAGAGAGAGAGAGAGAGAGAGAGAGAGAGAGAGAGAGAGAGAGAGAGAGAGAGATAATGATGTATATATTTTTCTCTTTTTCAGGTAAGCGTTCGACTGACTGACTGACTGACTGACACTCCACGCCCCAGCAAAGAGGTCATAAGGCGCCTTGAGGTGAGACGGAGAGAGAGAGAGAGAGGTGAGTGAGAGAGAGAGAGGGAGAGTTTAAGAATGAGGGCAAGAGAAGTGAGGGAATAAAAGAAAATGAGAGGCGCGAGAAAGAGAGAAAAAAAGAAAATGAGCAAGTGATAATGAAAGTTAAAAAAAAAGAGTATGAAAAGATATGAAGATAAGACTAAAAACTGATAATGAGGAAATGAGAATGCAAATGAAGAAAGTAAAGAACAAAAAAAAAAAAAAAAAAAGAAATTAGAGCAAGAAAGAAGTAGCGAATAAAACGAAAATAATGAAACTACGTTATTGAGAGAGAGAGAGAGAGAGAGAGAGAGAGAGAGAGAGAGAGAGAGAGAGAGAGAGAGAGAGAGAGAGAGAGAGAGAGAGAGAGAGAGAGAGAGAGAGAGAGAGAGAGAGAGAGAGAGAGAGAGAGTCCCAAGTCTTCATCGGATTACCTGACGATTACCTGCAGGTCTCTCGTCTCAGGTGTGCTCAATCTATCCTCAAACTTGTGATAACTGAGGCGCAGAGTTTACCTGAGAGAGAGAGAGAGAGAGAGAGAGAGAGAGAGAGAGAGAGAGAGAGAGAGAGAGAGAGAGAGAGAGAGAGAGAGAGAGAGAGAGAGAGAGAGAGAGAGAGAGAGAGAGAGAGAGAGAGAGAGAGAGAGAGAGAGAGAGAGAGACGAGGGTAAATAATTTCACTGCTACAATGAACGTTTCCGTCTCATTGTCACCTAATTACTGTCTATTCCTGTCACCTGCCGCTCTATTCGTGGATCTGTTTCTCCCTGTCTCTGTTTTAAGTCCTCAAGGAATCTAGACTCGGTATGTTTAGCCAGTGTTCTTCTTTCAGCTCTCTTCTATACTTTATTCTTGATCTCAGTGGCAGTTCGACACTTCTGGGTCTATTCTTGTCATCTGTCATTGTATCTCTGTAGCAATTTCATCCTTTCTCTGGTTGAATTCACTATGATATGCGAAGTCAATTTTGTACAGCTGCTCTCAACACTATCCTTCAAAATAAGAAGTCTACATTTTGGCACAATGGGAGGTATTACTGGAAACGTTTTATGATCAAAGTGGCAACAGTTGGCACCCCTGCACACTGGAGATAGGAAATAGATCAGCATATCAGCGTCACGTCAACCCACGCATGCCAACCTTACCGACGCGACACATGACCAGGCAGCAGGCTTGATGTTGTTCATTGCGTCACAGCTGGCACCATATTTAAAGAGTTGTGGGACCTGTTGTACATAAGTGATCTTTGCAGGCACCCAAAATCAAGAGGAAGGAAATGAAGAGAGATTTTCGTATGTTTAACTTGTGTAATGTTTAGGTGTACGATGATAAGTGTCTAAGATTAAGGAATTCGAATAGCAGTGAAAGGGTTAATTGTAATGTTTAGTGTACGATGATAAATGTCTAAGAGAAGGCTTGTGATTAAGGAATTCGAATAGCAGTGAAAGGGTTAATTAAGTTTTTGTGAAATGTGATCCAGTTACGTTTGTGTTTGTGTTCTTAAAATGTTTCACCATCTATTTCATTGTGTTACGTTCAAATTGCTGTAGTTTTTCCCTTTTTTTCTGGTTTTAGATTCTATTTAAGCAAAGATTACTTTTTTTTTTTTTACGTTTTTCTTTTTATGAAGTTTGATGACTGCTCTCTTAAACTAAACAAGTTATGTATTGTGTCTTTTAAAATTCTGGGTTTGCGATTCATTAACACAAAGTCTGATACAAGAGAATTTAGTCAGAGTGAACCATTTTGATGCACCACACAGCTGCTTATGAGTTGATAAGACAATCCTCAACACTGACCTGCAAACAAACACGTGTAGTGAAATTGTGAGACTAAAACACAATGAAAAACGAAACTAGGATATTATAGCGAGTCACAATACATCATCCACCTTTTGTAGGTTAACCCTTTCACTGAGGCACGTAATAATTCAGTGCATTGAAAGAAAATCATGGGACCATTATGAGCATTTACAAGAAAGAGAAGGGGATAAAAAAAAAAAAAAAAAAAAAAAAAACGGATTTTGCAATTTCTAGTTAGTATAAAGTTTGAATGTGGGTGCAGAACAAGAAAAGATGCCTCAGTGTGCTTGGTAATTAAGGAAACGTGTCAGTGAAAGGGTTAGGAAGACGTATATTATTCCTAACTCCTAACCTATCCTAACTTGAAAAGAAATACGACACAAGCCAACCACTGCCTTCATTTCCTATACAAACAAACACACCCAGAAATAAAATGAAATAAAGTTACAGCAGACCGTTTTAATCCGAGTTTCAAGGGTTAGGAAAGCACCCATTAGTCGTAACCTGAATCTAAACACACACAGTTGTATCCAGAGTCTAAAATAAAGTTAAATACAAAAATATAGTCTGAAATATAATATATGCAATAGCAAGCCATTTTGATCAGTCGCAATACTAAACAAACCTAACCTAACCTAACCTAACCTAACCAAACCAAACCTAACCAAACTTAACCAAACTTAACCTAACCTAACCTAACCAAACCTAACCAAACCTAACCAAACCAAACCTAACCTAACCTAACCTAACCAAACTTAACTTAACCTAACCAAACCTAACCTAACCTAACTTATACTAGTCCTAACCAGAAAATAAACACATCATAATCCAATCGATACCTCCACTTCCTATATAGACACACACACACACACACACACACACACACACACACACACACACACACAAAAAAAAAAAAAAAAAAAAAAAAAAAACTAGGCCAGCGTATTCCTAGACTCGGGGGTTAAGTTTGAAAGAAATCCTGAATGTCACGATGTAAAAATACTTAATTGCATGAAATAAAGAGTATATACGAGTCTTTCCTGATCCCTGCACAGGTAAGGCCCCCACCTGGATTATTTTAGGAGAACCTTGACCACCTGGGCCGCCGTGCCTTTCCGCCTCGTATTATTAAAGTCTGACCTCCAGCTATTGATGAAAAGAAAACGGAGAAAAGAAGAAGTCAAATGAGAAATGAAGTGAGGAGGGAAATGACTGGAAATTTAGACCACTGAATGAGAGAGAGAGAGAGAGAGAGAGAGAGAGAGAGAGAGAGAGAGAGAGAGAGAGAGAGAGAGAGAGAGAGAGAGACTAACTGACTTACTGACTGACTCAAATTAACTGACTACACTTGAACTGACAAACGTACAGACAGACAGACAAGAAGATAGATGGGCGGAGTTTAGTGCATCCTCCTCCTCCTCTTCCTTCCTCCCCCTCCTCCGTTTCAAGCAGTTAATATTACCAGTCAGGGAGGAAAGAAGAGGAGGAGGAGGAGGAGGAGGAGGAGGAGGAGGAGGAGGAGGAGGAGGAGGAGGAGGATTGTGTTTGTTCGTCTTGTGTATGACCTGAGGGAAGAAAAGAAGGAAGAAAAGCAGGAGGAAAAGGACGAAAATAGAAAGAAATGAAAATAATGAATGTTACAATAGCAAGCAGACCTTCCATGATGCAGTGGATGGTTTCTGGCCACAAATCTACCTGGACTCTCATGACAGGGACATTTCTAGGGATATTTCTAGGGACATTTCTAGGGTAGCATCGATATTCTAGGGTAAGTTGAAGGGCATACTAGGGTGACTCTCGAGATCAAGTAAGAGGTATTTTAAGGATAAACTAAGGTATTTTAAGGGTATTTTGATGGCATTACTTTCTAGGGTATGACTATTGATATATTAGGGAATCATTAAGCAGGGCAAATTTAACATGCGGTTATCTAGGGTATTTTTTAGGAATATTTCAGTAACTAAAATTTCCTTCTGGGGTAAAAGCGATAGTATTAACGATGGACTAGGGTAAATCTAAGGTGTGCTAGGGATAAATTAACGGGAATCTGGGGTATTTTCAGGGTATTTTAGTGACATTCTCCTACCCTCCACTCATCATTGATCCCTTGAACTCAGCGCGGATCACGGGAAATGGCGGGACAGGTGAGGTGCGTGTGAATCAATAGGTAAGACGGACAGGTGTGTGGCAGGTGTGTGACAGGTGTGGATGGAAGACGATTGGTGTATATGTATATTGCGTTGTTTACCTGTGTCTACCTGTGTGTGTGTCATAAGGTGCTGATTGAAACCTGATCTTGTCTATACTGAGATTTACTGGTGTGTGTGTGTGTGTATGTGTGTGTGTGTAAGAGTGACACATATGTTGAGAGCCCAGAGCAGTGATTGGCTAATTCTCTGAGTGTGAACTACTGACAATCTGAAACTAAACTGCAAGACAATTACAGTCAATCAGTCTAACTATATACCTGCCCTGCAATCCTACACAAACCGGCCCAGACAAAGCACCCCTCCCCCCACACACACACACATCAATCACACTCCTATCCTCGTCAGTCTCTGGTAGGAAGTAACAATGTTGTGTACCACCTTACAACACTACCTTAGGCATAGTGTAGCTGGCCATACTTTCACAGCAACGCCTGGAAAATACAACCATAATATTCTTCTTGCCCCTACAGTGTTTTTCGACGTAATAACACATAACAATACTAAAAGGTTTATGTCAGCCACGTCTTGCTTTCAATGATGCCTTTAAAAAATAATACTAAAAGAACAATAGTGAAATGTTTGAATGAGTCACTTCTTAATCCTAATGGCGTCTTTGAAAAATAATAGCTAAAACAACAAAATCTACACCAAGAGGCTTAAATCAAAAACTCCTTGCCAGTGAGGTCTTTCAAAATAACATTCACTTTTATTCTCCTATTCAGTTTTTTACATAAGACCAAGTGAGGCCACGGGCAACACAACTGGTGGAAAGAAAGGCGCAGACGAGGCACCACAGACTAAAGAGGAGAGACTGAGACCAACAACAGAATTACAGGGAGAGTCCTGAACATTTTATTACATACGAGAAAATTTGGTAGAGCATAAAAAAAGGTTGTCTTGATTATAGTTTAGTGGGCAGGTGTGTAGCGGTAATGACAGGTGTGGGATATGTGGGAGGTGTGGGGTGATATGTTATCATGGGCAATCTTAATGACATGTGTAATTACCTGGTCAAAAAAAGTAATCAGGTGAAGTATGTGTAATATTTTTTTTTATTACTTTTTTTTCAGTAACGGTTTATGCTCAACACGCACACAGACACAGACACAATGCTGCTGTTATCGTGGCTTATCTTAATGGAAAGTTTAATTATCTGTTCAGAGAATTTGTATATCATCAGTAGGATTTTTTTTTTTACAACAACAACAACAACAACAATAATTACTACTATCAATGATACTAGTACTGCTACTGCTGCTACTACTACTGCTACTAACTTTATTATTACTACTACTACTACTACTACTACTACTAATTTTATTACTACTACTACTACTACTGCTACTACTATTTAAACTACTACTACTACTACTGCTATTACTACTACTACTACTACTACTATACTACTACAATAATAATAATAATAATAATAATAATAATAATACTCACCACACACACACACACACACACAAAAAAAAAAAAAAGGAAAAAAGGGGAAAAAAAGGGAAAAAATGCAGCAGCAGGCAGTAAAACAGTGCAACCATTGTCATCCCAAATACAATATAACACAAGCCCAGTACGATGACTTTTGATGTTTACTGATGAATTAATTAGGCCATTGGGTCGGGGAAATGAGTGCCCTTTATTAACGGTACAGGTGAATGCCATTATATTCAATACTCATCAGCTCGCGGTGGACGAAAATGAATATGATAAAGGTGTGACTACTACTACTACTACTACTACTACTACTACTACTACTACTACTACTACTACTACTAGATTCTGCTGGTACTGCTACTATTGGTATTACTACTACTACTACTACTACTACTACTACTACTACTACTACTACTACTACTATTACTACTACTACTACAACAACTACCACTACTACTACAGCAACAACAACGACTACTATTACTACTACTACCACTACAAATACTTCGGTAAATTACTTGACTCGAGTTTAAATGCCCCAGGTTATAATTTAAGATTGTTAGCAGAAGAGGTAGCGCTGTGTTGTGAATGCTAACCGTGCTTCACATTGGCTAGTTGAATAGGAGTGAGTGAGAGGTAATTACGAGCAATATAATGAATGAAAAGTAAGAACAGAACAGTGAATAAAAATCTGAGTGATGCATTCTGAAAATTTTCCGTGTTTTGCTAAGTAGAAATATTAAAACGACAGCACTCTCTCTCTCTCTCTCTCTCTCTCTCTCTCTCTCTCTCTCTCTCTCTCTCTCTCTCTCTCTCTCTCTGACGTGCCCCTATCGTTAACCCGTCAGAAACCCTCATTTTTCTCATTTTTCTCCCCTTCCTCTCCATTGTCTCCCAGTCTCGTGTTTCATGTTCCCTGTGTGTGTTTGGACGTGTTTCGGACGCGTCTCGTGTTTAATTAAGTGCAATCGTTCATATGCAAGCGATATCGGAAGAAAAATACACACACACACACACACACACACACACACACACACACACACACACATACGGTACCCCTCTCTCTCTCTCTCTCTCTCTCTCTCTCTCTCTCTCTCTCTCTCTCTCTCTCTCTCTCTCTCTCTCTCTCTCTGTCTATCCGTCTGTCTCGTTTTTCTGTTAAATTACATCACAATTTATCATACACAAACACAGTAATCTCTCTCTCTCTCTCTCTCTCTCTCTCTCTCTCTCTCTCTCTCTCTCTCTCTCTCTCTCTCTCTCTCTCTCTCTCTGTCCTGTATCTTTCATAATCACTCACCGCTCGGATAGGCTTTCCCTTTGATTAGCTCACCTCACAAGCATTCAATACACAAAGTAATACAAAGAGGAAGGGATACCAAAAATTCTTGTCACTCACAGGTAAGACAGAATTGAAATCAGACAGGTGTGAAACTCTTTGCTCTCTCCCTCTCCACGGCTCACCTTTTTGTCACCTTGCCACCATGCTTTGTTATGATGTGTCACCTCCCCCTCCCCCTGAGTTGTGACGGGGGTTAAGAAATCATGCTTATTTTTATAGGGTTGGTGATAGATAGATGGATAGATGGACAGGTAAACATACATACTCGTACATACATACATACATACATACATACATACTGTCTGACCAAATAACCAACTAAATATCAAACGAGGTAACTAACTGACAGACTCACTCACTAACTACTGACTGACTGACTGACTGACTCTCTCTCTCTCTCTCTCTCTCTCTCTCTCTCTCTCTCTCTCTCTCTCTCTCTCTCTCTCTGGGTACAAACATGGCAAAAACTTTACATTTCTCAATAAAATAGTAAAAATACAAATAATTATCCTAGAGTGCAGTATTCTCTCTCTCTCTCTCTCTCTCTCTCTCTCTCTCTCTCTCTCTCTCTCTCTCTCTCTCTCTCTCTCTCTCTCTCTCTCTCTCTCTCTCATTGCAATCGTTAGTGGGTCAGATATAAACTATAATTTTCTGCATTGTTTTCCCCTTCTCTTCAGTCTGCCCTTTGGATATGAAAGAGAAAACGGAAACTTACGTCAAAAAGAAAACGGGAGATAAACATTAAAAAAAAAAGAACTGGTAAGGGATGAACTGGAATTAAAAAAAAAAGAAAAAAAAACTAGAGGCAACAGGCTGAGTGAAAATATATATATGGAGAGAAATACAAAGCGAGATAAAGCCTATAGAGAGAGAGAGAGAGAGAGAGAGAGAGAGAGAGAGAGAGAGAGAGAGAGAGAGAGAGAGAGAGAGAGAGAGAGAGAGAGAGAGAGAGAGAGAGAGAGAGAGAGAGAGAGAGAGAACAATAGAGCTGTTGTTTCGTGGATTTTTCTATTATTTTTTTTATCTGTATGTATGTTTCAGTAGGGATTCACACACACACACACACACACACACACACACACACACACACACACACACACACACACACACACACACACATATACATACACACACACACAGTAAAACCTCCATTACTTGTACAATCTCTCTCTCTCTCTCTCTCTCTCTCTCTCTCTCTCTCTCTCTCTCTCTCTCTCTGATACTTTGATTAAAAATATACATGAAAATATCACAAAAAATTAATAGAAAAAAAAAGAAAAAAAGAAAAAAGCTACGGACGAAATCAATTTTCCTGAACACTATTTCATCACGAACGCAATCTCTGGACTCATCGGCCGGCAAGCCAACACACCACCAACACACACAACACAACACAAACGCCAACACTAATAGTACGAACACAAACAACGACTGAAAGTGCAAACATCACAGGCAACTCAAACAAGAACACTAATGATACAAATAAGAACGTAAACAACACAAACAACACGAATGATATGAACAGTAACACACACAACACAAACACAAAAAAAAGACAATAAAGCAATCAACGACGCAAACTTCACACATGCATCAACACAAACAACAACACAATCAACACAAACAACACAAACAACACAAACAGCAACACAACAAACAACACAATCAACACAAACAGCAACAATATCAACACAAACAACAAAATCAACACAAACAGCAACACAACAAACTACAATCAACACAAACAGCAACACAATCAACACAAACAAGAACACAATCAACACAAACAAGAACACAATCATCACAAACAGCAGCACAACACAATCAACACAGCACAATCAACACAAACAGCAACACAATCAACACAAACATGGCGAGCAGAAACACACACAACACAAGAGTGACCGCAACTCAACACGCAACACTTAGCATACCAACACACACTCGCGAATTCTCAAGCAACTCAGTTTGTGACACTTTGACGGACGCAAATTGTGAAAAAAAAGAGTAATAACAAAGAAAGAAGTTAAAACATGTCTGCCTCTTTTACAGACAATCGTTGTGGGGGAAAAATACGAAAAAAAATAAATAAAAAATCAGATTTCCACCCCACATAAATTGAGGGGGAAAAAAAATCTTACAAAAAAATTACAAAATTCTCTTCTACTCACATCAAATTTCAAACAACACACTAAAAAAATCACCTTTATGATGCCAATTACAGAAATACAAGAAAGAAGTAATGAAAAAAAGACATACATGCATACCAAAATTATTTAAAAACTACAGGAACTCAAAGAAAACAGTTTAATCTTACCTTATCTCCTTTCCTTCGTCTGTCCTTCTTTCTGAAAATAATAAGAAAATAAGATTAATAAAGAGCTAAAAATATAACCTTTCCTGTCTCTTCATTTCTTCTATTAAGAATTTAAAGTAAGAGAAAAGAAATCTCTCTCTCTCTCTCTCTCTCTCTCTCTCTCTCTCTCTCTCTCTCTCTCTCTCTCTCTCTCTCTCTCTCTCTTACCTAATTTGCTAGACAGAAATTGTGTGGTTTCGACTCCTATAAATCTCTCTCTCTCTCTCTCTCTCTCTCTCTCTCTCTCTCTCTCTCTCTCTCTCTCTCTCTCTGATACAATGTAGATTTAAACAACAACAACACGAACACACACACACACACACACACACACACACACACACACACACACACAAAAGAGAAAACACCGCTGGTTGTTTCAAAAGAGGGATCAGAGTGGAGACAGGATATGTTACAGATGTCAGGCAGGGAGATGCGAGGGGCTGCGGGGTTCACGTGCTCTGATAACCAAAACCCACGATAATTGTAACATCTATCTTATGTGAACCCTCAAGAGTCCCGTGGGTTTTCTAATGTTCTTTAGGCCAAGATTAATATAGTTTATGAGGTTTCAAGGGTACTGTGTGATTAATGAGTTGTGCTGTGTTCAGGAAGGTTCTTGGTCTGTAGGTACCTTGTGTCTTAGGATTTACAGTTGGAATGGTGTAATGCATTGTGTTCTACGGAGTTACTGGGGTGTAAAAGTTAATTTGCTGGTATGGGTGTCATTAATTAACGGTTCTGTGGTGATGGTAGAGGCTGAGACAGAGAGAGACTGTGGAGAGAAAACAAAAGGAAAATTGTCACATTATGCTTACAGAAAAACAACAATCAAATAAATAAAAAAAACAAGAATAGATAAAAATATACAGAAGGAGGAGGATTCAAATTACTGGAACAAGGATAGGGGATGTAAACAGAGAGGAGGGGCAGAGGGCAGGTGTCAGCTGGCTCTCGGGGGAACAGATAAGGGGGTCGCGAGGTGGTGGGGAGGGGAGGGGGTTGTGACAGTGATGGGGTGAGACTAGAGATGACAGTAATGATTGTAGGGTGACGATCAATTATACACTAGTCTCTCCTCAATATACCGTTTTCTTTTATTATATTTGTTACTCTATTTATTTATTTATTTTCTTTCTTTACTGTCTCTCTTCATCAGTTTTTTTTTCTATATCCAGTTTTTCTTTATTAATCAGTCTTTTCATTTTCCTTTGTTTAATTTTCCATCTCCCGTTTTCTTTTCTTTTATCTTGTTTTTCATCATCAACCTCTCTTCTTCCTTCTATTTTCCTTGCTCTTCATTAATCTTTCTTCTTCCTTCCTTTATCTATCTCTTCATCAATCGTCTTTCTTACTTTTTCATGCCATCTTCTTCTTTCTTCCATCTCTCTCTCTCTCTCTCTCTCTCTCTCTCTCTCTCTCTCTCTCTCTCTCTCTCTCTCTCTCTCTCTCTCTCTCTCTCTCTCTCTCTCTTTCTCTCTCCCTCTCTTATATTTTCTCTTCATACTTTTCAATCAATCTATCCTTATTTCCTTCCTTTCCCCCTCCTTCCTTCCTTCCTTCCTTCCTTCCTTCCTTCCTTCCTTCCTTCCTTCCTTCCCTCCTTCCTTGTCCCATTTCCTCAAACACTTTTTTTTTCCCTAATTCCTTCCTCCCGTTCCTTAATTCCTTCTCTTCTCACTCCATCCTTCCCTCATTCCCTCCACCTCATCTCTCCTACCCTCCACTAATCTATCACTCCTCCCTTCCTCCCTCCACCTCTCCACTCAAGTATGAACATAAAACAAGCTGCAAAAAGCCAATAGGCCTACGTGGCTCCTCCTCCTCCTCCTCCTCCTCCTCCTCTTCCTCCTCTTTAGGTCAGCAGCCTCCTCCTTCCTTTAGGCGATTAGATGTTATTCAGGTAATTCTCAGGTAGGGAGGAGGAGGAGGAGGAGGAGGAGGAGGAGGAGGAGGAGGAGGAGGAGGAGGAGGAGGAGGAGGAAGGGAAGATCCAAACAAGGTGAGATATCACGTCGAGAGGGTGTGACAGCGCGTCTAATGATGGAGGAGGAGGAGGAGGAGGAGGAGGAGGAGGAGGAGGAGGAGGAGGAGGAGGAGGAGGAGGAGGACACATATAGGAAAGCGATGGTGGTGGTGGTGGTGGTTGTGGTGGTATTGAAGGTGGTGATGCAGAAGAGAGATAGGAGAGAGAAGACAAGGAGGAGCAGGAAGAGGAGTAGTAGTAGTAGTAGTAGTAGTAGTAGTAGTAGTAGTAGTAGTAGTAGTAGTAGTAGTAGTAGTAGTAGTAGTAGTAGTAGAGAGAGAGAGAGAGAGAGAGAGAGAGAGAGAGAGAGAGAGAGAGAGAGAGAGAGAGAGAGAGAGAGAGAGAGAGAGAGAGAGAGAGAGACCCACCAAGAAAATACTGGGGCACGGAGTTAGGGCAGATG
>NC_087195.1:4525000-4527500 GCF_035594125.1 Scylla paramamosain
AGGACAGACACACAATAAAGAAAACAAACAAGAGACACATGAAACAATAAAATAAGAGAGAGAACAGATAAAGAAAACAAAACAAACTGAAGAAAAAGAAAGATAGACAAAAAGAAAAGAAGCAAGGATAGAAAGAATAAAGAGAGGACGAGAAAAGAAGACAAAACAAAAGCAGAACAAATGAGAGAAATAATGAAAAAAACAAACACACACACACACACACACACACACAACAAGAACAGCATTAGGGAAGAGAGACAGAAATAGACAGAAAAGAGAAAGAATAAAGAGAGAGACACAGAAGAGAGACAACAGACGCAGCAGGTGTAGGTGTGAGTATCAGAGCAGGCGTGGGATTAATGACGTGTTAGCAAGGCGCAGGTGAAAAACGAGGGGGAGAGGTGGAGACTGCATGGTGGAGAGGGGCACAGCAAATAGAAGGGCTAAAATTATTAATGGATGGACGGAATGGTGTAATCTGGGTTATTAATTGTGACCACAGAGAGAGAGAGAGAGAGAGAGAGAGAGAGAGAGAGAGAGAGAGAGAGAGAGAGAGAGAGAGAGAGAGAGAGAGAGAGAGAGAGAGAGAGAGAGAGAGAGAGAGAGTTATGTTTGTTGAAGGAATAGGATACAAAAATAAAAGGAGAGAAGATGGAAGAGAAAGAACAGGGAAAGGAGGAGGAGGAGGAGGAGGAGGAGGAGGAGGAGGAGGAGGAGGAGGAGGAGGAGGAGGAGGAGGAGGAGGAGGAGGAGGAGGAGGAGGAGGAGGAGAGCTAAGGGGTGCCAATCTGTATCTCAGCAGGTAACTCTTCTTCCTTCTCCTCTTCCTCCTCCTCCTCTTCCATCCTCCTTTTCGACTGACTGACTGAGTGACTGACTTACTTAGTGGATAGAAAAGCGACTGACTGACTGACTGACTGACTGACTGACTGACTGACTGACTGAACAACTGATTTACCGATTGGTTTGGTGGATAACGAAATGTGTGGATGAGTGACTGACTGACTGGATGACTGACTGACTGACCGAGTAAAAGACAACTAAATGACTGGCTGACGAAACAAATGACTGATAAAACGAACTATGCATCTGACAAATAAATGACCGACTCTGCAACTCATCCAAGCATCCAACACGACACAAAAACAACGACTGCGAAAAAAAAAAAATGATAAAAAAAAACACACGAAAACAAAACATAGGCAAACAAAGCAACATTCCCAAGGTTTATTAACACGTAAGTAACTAGACTATTTAACAAACACAAACAAACACAAAGAAGGCAACAAAGGAAACCCAAACAAACTTTAACATATTCCCACAACGAAAGAAAATGAGTAACTGGATTAACACACACACACACACACACACACACACACACACACACACACACACACACACACACGAATACAAAAAACAAACATACAAACAAACAAGCAAGCAAACAAACAAGCTTCCTCACAATTGACTAAAAAATAAATAGATTAAAAAATAAAAACAAAAGCAAAACACACACACACACACACACACACACACACACACACACACACACACACACACACACACACACACACAAACAAACAATGCCAACCAAACGAGCCACTCCACCTCTAACAAGATGAATGACTGGGCCAGCCACTCCCTCTGCCCCGTGACTGCCTCCCTGACTGACTGACTGACACGGGGCCTCATTGCGTCCTGGAAGTAATAAGGGACCACAAAGATTGGAGTCACGCACGCCCTGCCACAGTGCCTGCCCGCCCCTCCGTGACTGCCGTGGATGGAGGGATGTACTTAATCTCAAATGTAGTAATGGTATATATGAAAAAGAATAAATAGGGTACTTTTTTTTTCTCTCTTTTCTCTATTTGTCCTTTCTTCGTTCTCGTTTTAGTGGAAGTGAAATAAAAGAAGGTATATATATATATTTTTTCTTCCCTATTTCTCTCATCTTTCTTTTACTTATTCTTCTTATTATTATTCTTGTAGTATTCTTGTAGTGAATAGAGATAGGAAAATGGATATTGTATTCTTTTCTATTTCTCTCTTGTCCATTTTCGTCTTATTGTTAAAGTATAAATGAAATAAAACAAAGTACATTTCTCTCTACTATGCTTCTCTTCTTTTCCTTCCCATGTTGAAAGTAGGAGAGAATAAATAAAATAGAACGAGTTAGGTCTTTTTTTATTTCTCTTCTATATCAGTCTTGCCTTCCTGCACTTGTTTTATGTATGGAAGAAAGAATCTGTCTTACTCTAACAATGTAGTGTACCATGAATATATAAAGAGAATAAACCAACGTATTATTTTTTTCTTCCTTTTCTTCATCTTCGTTTCCGTCTTTGGGGAAATATAAATACATCTTTTTTTTTTCCTCTTCTGTATCTTTTCTATCTTTTTGTCTTCGTGGTACCGTAAGTGAAATAAAAATAAGGTGAGATAAATCTTTTCTCTTCTTATCTTTCTTTTCCTCCTTTTTGTTTTTATCAGTAGTAAGGAT
>NC_087195.1:4552500-4555000 GCF_035594125.1 Scylla paramamosain
GTTAGGTTAGGCTACTTTAGGTTAGGTTAGGTTAGGTTAGGTTAGGTTAGGTTACGTTAGGTTAGGTTAGGTTAGGTTACTTTAGGTTAGGTTACTTTAGGTTAGGTTACGTTACGTTAGGTTAGGTTAGGTTACGTTAGGTTAGGTTAGGTTACTTTAGGTTAGGTTACGTTAGGTTAGGTTAGGTTAGGTTAGGTTAGGTTACTTAAGGTTAGGTTACGTTAGGTTAGGTTAGGTTAGGTTAGGTTAGGTTAGGTTAGGTTACGTTAGGTTAGGTTAGGTTACTTTAGGTTAGGTTACGTTAGGTTAGGTTATGTTAGGTTAGGTTTTAAGCAAAGGGAACGGTCTATCTAACACAGTAGGGGCGGAGAGACTGGGAGACTGAGGTTTTCGATAACGCAATTATCAGAAAACACACCTGAGCTGGTTAAGGTTTCAGGCCAAAGTTAAATTCAATCGAGTTTAAGTCAATTTGATTACCTGCCAGTGGGGCCAAGGTTGGGCGCACCTGTGATGGATTGAAAACATCTGCCCGCTGCCCCCAGGTAAACAGGTGAAGGTATTAATTAAGAGAGGAAATTAGCACTGGCAGAAAAGGTGGAATTACTAAGAGGAAAAATTTGTACGTATTGCCAAGTATGGTTATTGAATGGGGAATATTTGTTTTAGGGGGGAAATGGGGAGAAAAATACGGTTGTTAAAAGGAAAAATTATATTGGTAAGTAAAAAAATAAAAATAAATAAAAAAAAGAGGGGGAAATAAGTAAGGTTTTTAAGAGGGAAAATTTTGTATTAGCAAGTATAATAAAAGGATAAAGAAGGAAAAAAATTATAGTAAAGCAAAAATGTTGTATTAGCAAGAGCAAAAAAAGGGAAAAAGTAAATAAAAAATAGATTATAAGGGAAAACTGTGTACTGGCAAGTCATAAAAAAAATAATTAGGGTTATTAAAGGTATATAGGTAATTAAGAGTGGGAATTACCTGAACACGAAGGATCAGTAAAAAAAAAAAAGGAAAATTTATAAGAGAAAATAAAAAAAAAGTTGGGTTACAAAAACATTGAAAAACTTTATTAATGAGAGGAAAAGAGAAGTAGAATCATTAAAAGCATTATAAAAAGAAATGGAGGTAAACACATGACACGGGAAAATAAGAAGGAAAACTTTGTATACGCAGGTACCAAAAAATAAATAAATAAATAAATAAATAAACAAACAAACAAATAAACAAACAGGTAAACATAATTAAAAATGTGAATTAGCAGAAAAAGTAGGATTACTGTAACGGAAACTATTTACATTAACAAGAGGGAAAATTAAAGAAACACGCATATTAACAAAAAAATAAAAAAATAAAGAAAAGTAGAAAAGAATGAAAACAAGGCGAATAAGATGAAGAAATAAAGGAATTAGCTGAATAAGTAGGATTACAAGGAAGGCTACCAATATTACAAGAATTATTAAAAGGAAACTATTTTGTACTGGCAAGTGGAAATAAGGGAAACAGAAAAGGCAAAAAGATGCAGATAAGTAAGAAAGGAAATTAAAAGAACAGATGGGAGTACTAAACAGAGAAAATTTTGCTTTGGCAGTGTGGAAAAAACGAGGTAGGATTACTAAAATAGGGAAAAATCTTACACTGGGAAAAAAAAGTTGAGTTATTAGAAGGAAAAAAGTATTGGCGAGTGAAAAAGAAATGATTACCAAAAGGGAAATTTTTGTATTAAGTGGGAAAAAAATTGAAAGAGGAAAAAAAAGTTGACAAGCAGAAAATGAGTAAAAATGAGAAACGTGTTGAGCAGGTAAGAAATTAATTAAAAAAGGGAAAAAATGTTGACCAGGTGAGAAAATGACCTAATTAGAAGAGGAAAAAATGTTAAAAAGGAAAAAAATGTTGAGGCGGTAATTAGTTTAGACAAGTTTACCAAAAGAGGAAATTTCTGTACTGACCTGTGGGGAAAAAGGAAATTACTTGAGGTTACTACATGGGGGAAACATTTCATTGACCACTGGAAAAAAAAAATAGGTAAGATTATGTAAAGGGAAAATGTTGAACGAGTAATATTGCTAACAGGGGAATTAATGTTATATACCAGGGGAAAAAAAGGAAAATTACATAAAAAAGGTAAGGCAATTGAAAGGAAAATTTTGTCTTAGCCTGTAACAAAAAAAAGATGATTAGTTGAACAGGTAGTATTAGTAAAAAAAAAAAACTGAGAACGAGGAGGTTTGTGTTAGTCAATACTGGAAAAATGAATGAAAAAAAAAACACAAATTAAATGAAAAAGATGTTGACACGAAAAAAAAAAGAGTAATTAAAGAAACAAAAGTTTGCTGATCACGTGAGAAAATTACATAATTACAATGGAAAAAAAAACTAATTAGACTGAGAAAAAATAAATGAACAAGGAAAAGTCTCACTGAAGGGGAAAACAGCTAGATTAAAATGAAAATCAAGACGGAGGGGGAAAAAATTATGTAAACTAAAGTGAGAACTGTC
>NC_087195.1:4567500-4587500 GCF_035594125.1 Scylla paramamosain
TAGCTAACCTCCAAGCATTCATTACCTTCCTCTCCCCAACCAACCACATACTCTGCTTCTCAAATTACACTAAACACAACAAAACAGATACAGAACAGAACCCACTTACCTCAACTTCAAAAATTACCTTCATCACCACTGCAAGCCACGTACTCCCTTCGTTTGTCACATTACACAAAGCAGAATAATAAAATAAAAAAATAAAAAACAATTGTGTAAACCCCAAGCATTACTTTCATGTACAAAACTTTTCCTTCTTAAATGACGTAACTTAAACACAACATATCATATAATAATGAAAAAAAAAAGCAGGCAAACATGTATTTCAACTTTTCACCACTACAATGCACCCGAAATCGTACTGAAACTTGAAACCTTCCCCTATAAAGTAAGTACAGTCCTCCCTTCTCAAATGGCACACCGAAACACAAACACAGGATCTCCACTCCAAACATTACCATCAGCACTGCAATTCTTCAGCTCTTCCCTTCTCAACTGACACAAAACACAACAATTCAGATAAAAGTCAAACCCAACAAAAGAGACAGATAAACACACGTACGTCCATGTACCTGCATTACAAACATTACATTCACCACTACGAGCCCAGTACTCCCTTCTCCTCTTAAATAACTTAGAGTAAACACAACAAATCAGACAAGAAAAAAAGAAATACATAGCACAGACGTTATCTTCACTACAAGCCAAAAAGTGCCTTTCCTCCCCTTCCCTTCTTCAATCATACAAAACAAAGCGACGTAAATAAGAAGAAAAAAAAATACACACACAAATCTGACCATTAAGTCGAGGCATTACCTGCGCAGCACCACACACGCCCCTCCCTCTCCTCCCCTGCAGCACACGCCACTTTCCCCACTCAGTTCACACACAGAGAGAGAAACAAACCCAAGCCACGGGACACGATAAACATTACCCTCTCCTCACATAAAAAAATAAATCAACAAGAGGCAAGAGCGACAAACAGAGGACAGTTTTTGCAGTTTTTCCTTGTCCTCTCTCGATGACTCTCGCTCTCGCTTTCCCCCGCGTCTTGCAACAAAGAAATACATCACCCCAGAGTCATTGAAGTGAGGCAAAGGTGTTCTGTCGAGTTGGATCAGAAGAACAAACAGGTGATGTGTTTCATGCTCCCATGGGCGCCGCGAGAGGGGACGGTCAGGGGTGTGTGTGTGTGTGTGTGTGTGTGTGTGTGTGTGTGTGTGTGTGTGTGTGTGTGTGTGTGTGTGTGTGTGTGTGTGTGTGTGTGTGTGTGTGTGTGTGTGTGTGTGTGGAAGGGCCATAATGAACTTTGGTGCTTTTGTAAACAAGAGATGATGATCACAGGGTCGGGTGTGTGTGTGTGTGTGTGTGTGTGTGTGTGTGTGTGTGTGTGTGTGTGTGTGTGTGTGTGTGTGTGTGTGTGTGTGTGTGTGTGTGTGTGTGTGTGTGTGTGTGTGTCCTCTCTCTGGTCCGATTTATAAATAGATTCACGTCCTAGCTCGTGTTCTTTTGCTTGCCTATTTTTGTCCCCTCTCTCTCTCTCTCTCTCTCTCTCTCTCTCTCTCTCTCTCTCTCTCTCTCTCTCTCTCTCTCTAATTACACCCAATCAACTAAATACCAGCAACACGACCCTTGACTCTCCCCTTTCCATCTACACAAACACTCCCTTACCTGACCCTTCGCTATCTTCTACCCTCCATACACCTTCCCTTGTATTACCTCTTCCCTCACACACTCAATACCAATACTCTCAATACACGTGTTGTCCTGAAAAAAAAAAATGTATCCCATCGCTGCCACCATTTGTAATACATCCCACCTGCTGCTACCATTTGTGTGCAGAGGCTCTAGGTATCTCTCACACTATTGGTTTCACTGATGAGATACCAATGGGTGGGTGTTTGGTGAGGCTTAACTTCTCTTCTACACTCTCTCCTGCTTCTATTAACTTTTTTTTTTACCTACTTAGACAAACTTTATTCCCACTTGTATTTTTCCCCACTTCAATTTTCAACTTCCTCTCTCTTTGATCTCTCCTGTTCCTATCTCTTCTCCCTCTCCCTCATTTACTCTCCCTCTAACTAGTGTCACCTCTCCCTAACCTCCTCCCATATCACTCTTCCTCTCTCACAATAGAGCATTACTCACCCTCTCTCACCTTCCCTTCACCCGTCACCCTCATCAACCTCACTCTTCATCACCCTCAGTAACAAGGCCAACTCATCATTATCTTCACCAAGTGTCTTTCAGCTAGTCCCTCATTGTCATGAAGCAGTATATCACCACCACCATCACCACCACCACCACCACCATCACCACCACCGCCATCACTGCCGCCACTGTCACTATCACCATGGCACTTTTTGTTGTTGTTGTTGTTGTTATTGTTGTTGTTGTTGTTGTTGTTGTTCTATTGGTATATTGTTTTTTTTGTTATGGTATGGAATAGCGGAAAAATTTTAATATTGGTGATGATGGTGGTGGTGGTGGTGTTGGTGTTGGTGGTGGTGGTGGTGGTAGTAATAATAATAATAATAATAATAATAATAATAATAATAATAATAATAATAATAATAATAATAATAATAATAATAATAATTAAATAACCTACATAAAATAGGTTCAAAGGAGCTTCTATCTAGCTTAATTGGACTCTCTCTCTCTCTCTCTCTCTCTCTCTCTCTCTCTCTCTCTCTCTCTCTCTCTCTCTCTCTCTCTCTCTCTCTCTCTCTCTCTCTCTCAACAAACACAACACAAAGCCTAATTATGCTCTCATCCAAAATATCTTCCTCACATTCCCTCATTTATTCTTTATTCGTGAGAGGATGAGGAGCAGGGATACAAGAGAAGGAGGAGGAGGAGGAGGAGGAGGAGGAGGAGGAGGAGGAGGAGGAGGAGGAGAGAAAGAAGACGTAAAAGACAGTGGTGAATGAAAGTAAATGAAAAAAGAACAATAAAAAATGAAAACAGGCAAAAAAGAATGAACGCAAAAAGGAAAAAGAAAAGAAAACGAGAAGAAAAAGAAAAGAAAACGAAAAGAAAAAGAAGAAAGAGGTTAACAAGCTGAGAAATATACCAAGCAAGTAAAAGGAAACGAAAAGAAAACGAAGAAAAAAAAAAGAAAAGAAGAAAAAGAAAACGAAAAGAAAAAGAAGAGAAAAAGAAGAGAAAAAGAAAAGAAAAAGAAGAAAGAGATTAACAAACTGAGAAATTTACCAAGCAAATAAAAGGAAACGAAAAGAAAACGAAGAAAAAAAATAACAGAACAAGAGATTATAACACACACACACACACACACACACACACACACACACACACACACACACGATGACAGGTAGACATAACTCACGCATCAGGAAAACAATACCTGAATGATACAAGGTTGATGAGTTCAGTTTGTCTTAAAGGTACCAATTTCCTCCTCTCCTCCTCCTCCTCCTTACCTTATTATTTCTTTTCTTTTTGTATCTTTCTATTCTTTCATTACTTTTTTTCACCTCCTCCTCCTCCTCCTCCTCCTCCTCCTCCTCCTCCTTACTTTTAACCATAAATTTTAACCAGAGGGAAGTAAGCAAAGGTAAAGAAAATTGCCAAACTACAGGTGCTCTAACTTCACGCGCAGACATTAACAAAGCAAAGGAAGTGTTCGCTAAAAAGTTAAATAAAACCTCAAAATTATGTGTATCGCCACGTAAGAGAAGGAAGAAAGAGAACACTAGATTGAAAAGGTGGAACGGATACCAAACAGCCTTGCCAGGTACTAAAGGTCTGCTGCTGTTTGCCCTTCTTTTGTATTCCTTTGTATTCCTTTGTATTCCTGTTGTATTCTTTCTCTTCTTCCTCCTCCGTCATTCTTTCTTCTCTTTCTTCGCATCTTTCATCCTCCTCTTTCAGTTCCTTCTTCTTCTCCTCTTGTTTCTCCTTCATTTACTTATCCTCCTACTTATTGACGTTTTTCCCTTCCTCATTTCCTTCTCCTTTTTCTCCTCTTCTTTTTTCTTTCTTTTCTTCTTCTAGTTTTGCGTTACCCTCATCCAGACATTTTTCCTCCTTCTCCCTTGTTATTCTTGTTATCTTCTTCCTCTTCTTCTTTCTCCTTCTTATCATTATCTTTTCTTTTTCTTCCTCCTCCTCCTTAACATAATTTTCCTATTGTCTCTTATCATCCTCCTTCTTACCTATGCTCAAACTCCTCTCTTCCTTTTCTCCTCTTCCCTCTTCCTTTCTTCCTCCTCTTCCTCTTCTCCATGCCCTCATTATCACAATCCACTTCTATCGCTCTTCTATTTCTTCCTTTTTCTTGCACCCTCCCGAACCTTAACAAAGTTGCAAATCGGTAAAAAGCGTAAGGAGGAGGAGGAGGAGGAGGAGGAGGAGGAGGAGGAGGAGGAGGAGGAGGAGGAGGAGGAGCGATTAAAAAAAAAAAAAGAGAAAAATTAAGAAAAGTATGTTCGGGAAGGAAAAGTGGAGGAGGAGGAGGAGGAGGAGGAGGAGGAGGAGGAGGAGGAGGAGGAGGAGGAGGAGGAGGAGGAGGAGGAGGAACAAACATATTCAAGAAAAGGAAGGAGGATGATTTTGAGGAGGAGCAAGAAGAAGAAGAAGAAGAAGAAGAAGAAGAAGAAGAAGAAGAAGAAGAAGAAGAAGAAGAAGAAGAAGAAGAAGAAGAAGAAGAAGAAGAAGAAGAAGAAGAAGAAGAAGAAGAAGAAGAAGAAGAAGAAGAAGAAGAAGAAGAAGAAGAAGAAGAAGAAGAAGAAGAAGAAGAAGAAGAAGAAGAAGAAGAGAAGGCGAAAGAGGACAAGGAAAAGGAAGAGAAAAATAAGAAGAGGAGGAGGAGGAGGAGGAGGTAGAGGAGATAGCGAAGAACTAGAAGAAGAGGAAGAGGAAGAGGAGGAGGAGGAGGAGGAGGAGGAGGAAGAATTTATGGGTATTGTATTTCCCATATAAATAAATAGCAACAATTTTTCCTCTTAGCTACATATTGATAATCGGAGAGAGAGAGAGAGAGAGAGAGAGAGAGAGAGAGAGAGAGAGAGAGAGAGAGAGAGAGAGAGAGAGAGAGAGAGAGAGAGAGAGAGAGAGAGAGAGAGAGAGAGAGATATTTACCTGGGGGGCTCACCTGGTTGGCTCGACAAACACAACAGTTGACAAAAGAACAAGTCAACTCACTCTTATTAACGTGAAAGACGACGAAGACGAGGACGAGGAGGAGGAGGAGGAGGAGGAGGAGGAGGAGGAGGAGGAGGAGGAGGAGGAGGAGGAGGAGGAGGAGGAGGAGGAAGAATCTCTGCTAAAACATCTTCCTTCTTATCATCATTACATTTACCACAGGAGAAGGAGGAGGAGGAGGAGGAGGAACAAGAAAATATAAACATGATGACAAGTAGGAATAAGAAAATACGATAAAAGATGAACAATAAAAACTTAAGTTGGAAAACATACGTACGAAAAAAGTAAACAAGTCTGAAAGTGAAGAGGAAGAAGAGGAGGAGAAATGAAAATAGAGAAAAGAATAAACAAATACTAAAATGACAAAAGTGAAGAAGAGGAGGAGAGAGAAGACACAGAGAAAAGAATAAAGAAATAAAAAAAAAGGAAAAAGAAGAGGAAAAAGAAAAAGGGAAAAATTAACTAATATGAAAATGAAATATGAGGAAGAGGAAGAGGAAGAGGGAAGAAAAGAAAAGACAAACCCACACACACAAAAAGAACACAATAAATAAACAAAAAAAAAGGAGAAATAAGACAAAAGAAAAAAACACAAAAATAATAAACAAATAAAAAATAAATGAATAAATAAATAAATAAAGAAGAGGAAGAAGATGAAAGACAAAATAACAACACCAATCCTTTACAAGCCACCCAATCATTGTCATCACCACCACCATCATCATCACCACCACCATCATCACCATCATTTTCACCTGCCGTAATCATCACCACTAACCTGTAGCCTTGAAGTGAGAGGTGCCGACATTGAGCAGGTGTGGCAGGTGTGGCAGGTGTGTTGTGCCTCACCTGTGGAAGGGAAAGGTGTGTTTGTTTAGTCAATGTTACCCTGTTGCCTTGAATGTATTGTAATATATGTTATGTTTGTTGTTGATGTATTCTTGTTGTTGTTATTGTTATTTTTCTCTTCTTTCCGGTGTTAACTTGTATCTTTTGCAAGGGAGGGATTTGCAAGGGAGGGAAACAGCAGGGGGGAAACAGGGGAAAAAGATTATTGCTGTTGTTGTTATTTGCTGTTATTTTGTGTTCTATTATTATGTTTGAATCTTGATCTTGTATTTATTGTTATCTATGTATTATCATGCTTTATTACTTTGTACATTGTTATTTTCCTCTTCTATTTTTCGTCATCCCCATCTGTTGTTTCCTATCTACTTATTATCCTTGCATCTTAAATTATCCTCTATCAGTTACCTATTTACGTACCTATTATTACACATCACCAGCTTGTATCTATTATCTATCTATCATATCTATCGTTATATATCATCAGTCACTTACATTTCCCCCTATCTATTTATCCAATGCAATCAATAACACACTTTTCCATCTATCACTTCAAACTACCGCAAAAAACAAGCCCAAACAATATACACAGTAATATTCACAAGAGCAATGCAATTTCATAACAGGGAGAGAGGAGTGGATTACAGCATAACCTCATTAGACATCCCCGTGAGGCGCCGCCCTTCGCAACACTGCCTGGCGCCTCACACAGCTGAAATGTTCACTTCTGCCTGTGATTCAAAGATACATTTTATATCCCCGCCCGCTCCTCCATCGCCTTACCTGTGAAACGTGAGCAATATTACCCTTCCTCACGCCGCCAGCATCATGAAACATTACTCTCTCTCTCTCTCTCTCTCTCTCTCTCTCTCTCTCTCTCTCTCTCTCTCTCTCTCTCTCTCTCTCTCTCTCTCTCTCTCTCTCTCTCTAACCTTGCAAAATTCTTTCTTTAACATCACAATCATCACTTATCTCTCCTCCTCCTCCTCCTCCTCCTCCTCCTCCTCCTCCTCCTCCTCCTCCTCCTCCTCCTCCTCCTCCTCCTCTTCCTCCATCTCCAACTTGCTGCTGCTGCTGCTGCTGCTGCTACTACTACTACTACTACTACTACTACTACTACTACTACTACTACTACTACTACTACTACTACTACTACTACTACTACTACTACTATCTAGACACACAAAAGTGAGACACACAGAGAGAGAGAGAGAGAGAGAGAGAGAGAGAGAGAGAGAGAGAGAGAGAGAGAGAGAGAGAGAGAGAGAGAGACAGGTACATAATCTTAAAATAACTCTCTCTCTCTCTCTCTCTCTCTCTCTCTCTCTCTCTCTCTCTCTCTCTCTCTCTCTCTCTCTCTCTCTCTCTCTCTCTCTCTTGCTGAGGTTGTGCTGTGAAACTATGTGTGTAATTCGATGTACGTGTGATAACCTAATACAGGAGGAGGAGGAGGAGGAGGAGGAGGAGGAGGAGGAGGAGGAGGAGGAGGAGGAGGAGGAGGAGGAGGAGGAGGAGAGAAAATAAAGGTTTAACGTACCGGAAAAATGGAACAAGAAAAGCGGAAAAAGAGAAAGAAAAGAAAGAAAAGAGAGAGACAAGACGAAGGAAGGAAGAAGGAAGAAGTGGAAGGACTGAGAAAATTGAAAGAGAAATAAAAGAAGGTAATCAAGAGGAAGACAGGTCGATTATTCTCTCTCTCTCTCTCTCTCTCTCTCTCTCTCTCTCTCTCTCTCGTCCTTCTTTCCTGCACTTTTCCCATTTTCTACTATTATTACTGCCACCACCACCACCACTACTACTACTACTTCTATTGCTACTACTACTACTACTACTACTACTACTACTACTACTAAAACACTTGAAAATAAACTATCAGCTAACTAATCTTGAAATCAAACTCTCTTTCTCTCTCTCTCTCTCTCTCTCTCTCTCTCTCTCTCTCTCTCTCTCTCTCTCTCTCTCTCTCTCTCTCTCTCTCTCTCTCTCTCTCATCAACAGAAGCATGAAGAAGAAAAACGAGTGACCTAACGAACACCATCCCCCGTTTTCTTTCTTCCTCCCTCCGTTTTCTTTCTTCCTCCCTCCGTTTTCTTTCATCCCTCCTGCAGTTTTCTCTCTCCCCTCGTTTTCTCTCTCGCGCCTTTAACACGACAACGAAAACGCGATGAAAAATGAAGCGGGAGTGAAATTTTACGACGATGACGGAGAGAAATGAAAAGAGGGTGAAAAGTTTACGAAGAAGATGAAAATCCGCTGCAAAGTAAACAGTTATTAATGGTGTTATAAGTTTGTGTCTATCCCGCGCTGGCGAGGCAAACAAACACCGAGTACCCAAGAGAGAGAGAGAGAGAGAGAGAGAGAGAGAGAGAGAGAGAGAGAGAGAGAGAGAGAGAGAGAGAGAGAGAGAGAGAGAGAGAGAGAGAGAGAGAGAGAGAGAGTTTTATTTCAAATCAATAATGTTTCTTTTATGACACGTTTGTTTAAAAGGAAGCTCTTTCATTTTGATTACCAGAGAGAGAGAGAGAGAGAGAGAGAGAGAGAGAGAGAGAGAGAGAGAGAGAGAGAGAGAAATGTATGTGCGAAGCCGGACACACACACACACACACACACACACACACACACACACACACACACACACACACACACACACACACACACACACACACACACACACACACACACACGGGAAATGAATTAATGCAACTCACGTACATACAAACATACAGACAGGAATGAAAGCAAGGGAACCAATCATACAGGACCTACAATACATAACAATACAAAACAATCGCTATCATAACTACGGCGGCCCTTTTTCAATACGCCACACACACACACACACACACACACACACACACACACACACACACGGGATGGATCATATTATATCTCATTTATCCTTTTCTTTCGTCTTTTTTTCTTTTATTTTCATAGATTTATTTTCTCTTCCTCATTTTCCTCGTTTTCATTTCTTGTCCTTGTTTGTTGGTTTGTTTTTTTCTCTTTCATTCATATTTTTTTCTTTTTCTCTCTCTCTTTCTTTATTTCTGCGTTTATTTCCCTTGATCTCTTTATTTGTTTTATTTTTTTTGTATTTATTTCCTTTCCTCCCTTTCCTTTCTTCTCTTTTACTCCCATATACTTATTTCCCTTCATTGTCTTTTATTTCTACATGTTTATCTCCCTTTTTTTCCTCTTTTCTACTTCAAGCTTTATTTCCCTCTGATCATCATCCCACTCATTAACATTCTTCTCATTCCCAGTCATTAGTATTTATCTCCCTCACGAATTTCACTCCCTTTTCATAGTGTCAGCTTTTCATCACTCCCAAACCTCAGATAACACTCATTCCCCACTTAGATCCCAGCTACAGTCATTGCTCTTAACCCTATGCCTCTCATTCTATTTATTAATCACTTTTTCTCATAAATTTCACTCCCTTTTGGTAATCTTGGCTCTTTATTCACTCAAAAATACGATGGCACCCTCTTTCTTAGTATCATTTCTTTTAATATTTTATGTGTCGTTATGTAGATCAAGGGACTTCTCATTGCTGCTTTCCTTATCACTCCCTTTCGACCTTCATGCCTCTTTCGTCAGTCCCCGAACATTGCAATCCGTTCATCCCTGAGTCACCTGCCTCAGATCACACCTTGTATTGCCAGACTCATCATTAATTACTCCGCTCATGAATCTGTGTCTCCCGTCACTCCAAAACACACGTTAATCTCACTCTAACAACCATTAACAACCATTCCCTCTCACTGCCTGACCTGCCTCTCGAATCTCACTCCGGTTCCACACTCATACCTTTCTCATCACTCCCCAAACACTGCAGTCCCTCACTCCCACAACGAGCAGCGGCCTCACTCCACTCATCCCCACGGCAATGAATTATTCGTGAATTTCAGCGCCGGGACAACAACAACACTATAATCGTCACAATTAAGAGCGGACTGAACGAACAATGGCTGGCGGCACTGATAAAAAAAATAAATAAATAAAAACACACACACACACACACGCTTCTATTGACAACTAATGCATTTCGTGGTGGCTTGACAGGGCGCCATTTGGGTGAAGACCGCGCCAATGTGTTTCATTAGTACTAGGACAACTTGTAAGGCTAGGACAGGATGGTATGAGTTTAAGTTCACGGTAGTCACGGTAGTAAGTGTTAGTGAGGCAGAGCAGCATTTGGGCTAAAAAATATCACATTAATAAGTTCCTGTGGCAGAAGACGCTTGGATTAGTAACACAAGACGTTATATAGGACGTAAAGATGATGTGTTGACTTTTATCTACCACATAGACCGCTGTTAGGTTAGGTTGGGTTGGGTTGGGTTGGGTTGGGTTGGGTTGGGTTGGGCTAGGTTAGATTAGGTTAAGTTAGGTTAGGTTAGGTTAGGTTGGGTTGGGTTGGGTTGGGTTGGGTTGGGTTGGGTTGGGTTGGCTTGGGTTGGGTTAGGTTAGGTTAGTATGCTCCACCAACTCTAAGGCGGCTCGTGATAGTTTGGCAGGTCACTGTTTGGACAAAAAATCACGCCAATGTTTCACCGCCACTAGAATGGCTTGTAAAAGTAAGACAGAATACCATCTGGATGAAAGACCACGCCAATGTTTCACTGCTGCTAAAGTGGCTTGTGTTAGTAAGACAGCACCACCTGGATTAATTTTACCTCTAAGGCGGCTTGTAAAGGTGGAGCAACACATCATTTGCGTTTAGGTTTATGTTCGATATCTTTCTCTTCTACTAACACGGCTTTTGTTAGTATGGCAGAACAACACCTGGACTATTTTGTTTGTATGAAAGAACAACACCTGGACTATTGTGTTAGTATGACAGAACAACACCTGGGCTATTTTGTTAGTATGACAGAACAACACCTGGACTATTTTGTTGGTATGAAAGAACAACACCTGGACTATTTTGTTAGTATGACAGAACAACACCTGGACTATTTTCTTAGTATGACAGAACAACACCTGGACTATTTTGTTAGTATGACAGAACAACACCTGGACTATTGTGTTAGTATGACAGAACACCACCTGGACTATTGTGTTAGTATGACAGAACAACACCTGGACTATTTTGTTAGTATGACAGAACAACACCTGGACTATTTTGTTGGTATGAAAGAACAACACCTGGACTATTTTGTTAGTATGACAGAACAACACCTGGACTATTTTGTTAGTATGACAGAACAACACCTGGACTATTTTGTTAGTATGACAGAACAACACCTGGACTATTTTGTTAGTATGACAGAACAACACCTGGACTATTTTGTTAGTATGACAGACCAACACCTGGACTAAAGATGACGTCAGTATATTTCAGCAGCACTCGCCTGGCTCGTGGTATCATGACGGAGCAATTGGTAGATGAATGGAACGGACTCCTTAATCAAGTTGTTAGTGCTAAGACATCAGGGAGCATTAAGAGATAAGACGAATTTATGGATGGCGATGATAGGTGAAAATAAGTAGGTTTATTTCGTACAGGGACTGCCACGTGTAGACCTGATGGCTTCTTGCAGCTTCCCTTATTTCTTATGTTCTTATGTAACAACACTTGGGCAAAAGATGACGTCAGCACTCGTATGTTTCAGCAGCACTCGTCTGGCTCGTGGTCACATGACAGCTCATCAGTTGGACTAAAGATCACCCCTACATCTTTAATTAGCGGTGAGGTGGCTTCTAAAATTAGGGCAAACTACACTATTTGGGTTGAAGATCACGCCAGTATTTTTCAGCGGCACCAAGACGGCTCGTGGTGGCTTGACACAACACCATTTAAGATTAATTTTACGCCCAAAGTTTTTCACTGAGGCGGCTTGTGAAAGTAGGACGAGATGCCATTTTGTGTTTATTTCTATGCTCAATACCTTTCACGAGCAATAAGTTGGCTTGCGTTAAGTTCGCCAGGGCACCATCAGGGCTAAAGATCCCACTAATATGTTCGGAGGCGCCATGACGGCCTGTAGTGTAAAAGACAGAATACCATTTGGATGAAAGGTCACGCCGATATATTTCAGCCGCACTCAGGCAGCTTATAAAAGTTTGGCAGGTCACCATTTGGACTAACAATCACCGCAATATGTTCCGCTAGCACTGAAACGACTAGGGCAGATACAATATGGGCTTAAACTCACCCTCAGAACCTTTCACTAGTAAGATACGATGTTGAAGTTTACGCTAGCGAGTCACAGTAAGACAGCACATCACTTAAGCTAAAGATGACACTGCCTTGACTCACTAGCATTAATAAGGACTGTGCTAGCAAAACAGAATATTACTTCGACTCACACACACCCATACCACCATTCACTGCTATTTGTTTACATGTATCTCTTCCTTCTTTTCTTTCATTTTCTTTCATTTTCGTGCACTTGTTTATCTTCCCTCCTTTCGTCTTTCCTCTTTTATTTCTACATCTATTTCTCTTGCTCTTTTTCCTTCCTTGTCTTTTATTTCCACATTAATTCTCCGTCCTCATTTTCTTCCCTTCCTTTCTCTTGTCCTCTTTTATTCCCATATTTTCTCTTCCTATCTTCATTCCATCCTTACTTCCTTTGGTTCATCTATTATAGTTTCCTTCGTTTTCCTTTCCTGTCAGTCTCCTTTTTATCTTCCTTCTTTTTCATGATTTTCCTCCCCTGTTTTCACTAATAAATCATCGGCTATTGATACTAAAACACACCATCTTTTAGCCCTAACTTCACCTTTAACCTATTTCACTGCCCCTTTAGACCCTAGTTGATAGTTAAACAGAATATGATATAGACTTAACTACACCCATAACTAATAATAATTGTATAGGGGGAAAATGGGAGGAGGGAGAAGATGGAAGTGTAGGAAGGAGGAATCAATGAAAAGGATATGACAGAAGGAAGGAAAGGAAGAAAAATAAGATGAAAAGGAAGAGGATGAAAAAATTTGGTAAACGGAGAAAGTGAAACAAGAAAAAATGAGAAAAGAACAAAGAACGTATAGAAAAAAAAAACGACAAGGACAAAAAAATACACTATAATATTTGAACAAAACAGAACAACCACCATTATTCACTCTCGCTAACTCCACCAGTACACGATTTTCACCTCTCTCTCTCTCTCTCTCTCTCTCTCTCTCTCTCTCTCTCTCTCTCTCTCTCTCTCTCTCTCTCCGAATCTCTCGTTTAATAAGGTAATACACATAAAGAATATTCAAATAAATCACGAATAATTTGCCATAAAAGAGCATTAATTCGTGTCCCTTTAGAGAGAGAGAGAGAGAGAGAGAGAGAGAGAGAGAGAGAGAGAGAGAGAGAGAGAGAGAGAGAGAGAGAGAGAGAGAGAGAGAGAGAGAGAGAGAGAGAGAGAGAATAGCGGTGAGGATAGCAGAATAGAGTGTACGAGAGAGTGTAAAGGGAACGAAGACATGAATGAGAGAGAGAGAGAAAAGGTGAAACAGGGAGAAAGGGAAGAAGGGAAGGAAGGAATAAAGATAGGATAAAGAGATTGTAATAGTAGGTGAGAGACAGCAGGAACGGAGGAGGAAGAGGGAGAAAAAGGGAAGAGGAGGAAGAAGGAGGGAGAGTGTGAGGGAATTAATGAAAACGATATGGAACAAAGGAAAGGAGAGAGGAAATACATGAGGGTAAAGGAAAAAGATGGAAAATAAAAGGAAAGAAAACAATAGAACATGACATAGAAAATATAAAAAAGAAAGGAAATAAGAGGAAATGGAAAAAAACACATTAAAAGGGACAAGAAACAAGGAAGACACAAAACAGTAAAGAAAGGCAAGGAAAATGGAGGTAGGAGGAAAATAACAAGAAAATAAAAATGTAAGGAATACAAAGATAACACAAAACTGACAATAAACGAGAAAAGAAGAGAGACACAAAATAAAGAAGAAAACAGAGAAAAGAATAGAGAAAATGGAATAATAAGACAATAAGTAAGAGGATGAAAGGAGGAAGGAAAGAAGTAAAGAAAAGATGAAAAAGAAAAGGGGAAGAGTAGAGTAGGAAGACAAGAAATTAAAGAATGGAAGGAGAATTAAAGGATAAAGGAAAAGAGGAAAGGAGGAAAAGCAGAGAAGGAAGGCAAAGTGAAAGAAAAAATAGTAAAATAAAAAAGAAACGAAGAAAAAGAAAGTAAAAGCAAAGTAAATAAGACCATAGAAAGGAAGAAGAGAAAAGAAAGATGGCAATAAATAAAAAGCTAAAAAAAAAAAAAAAAGAGAAAAAAAGGAGGAAATTAGAGCAAAAACACAATGGAAGACCAAAAAAGGAATAAAAAAAAAAACGGGAAATAGAAAAGGATACAGAAGGGGATAATAAAACCAATAAACGACAGGAAAAAAACAAAAAAAAGTAAGGAAAACTAATATAAGAAAAAAAAGGAAAAAACAGGAAATTAAGACTTGTTCACCTGTTCACCTTTCACCTTCACAACACCTGCATCGATCCCCAGGTAAGCCACGTGACGCCCCTTGATTGCAGGTGAGTGTCCAGCTGATCAACACAAACACACACAAACACACATACACACGCACACACACAAGTACGCACCCCAATACACACACACACACACACACACACACACACACACACACACACACACACACACACACACACACACACACACGAGGGTAACGCAGCTCCCCGGTACTCAATAATGGACTGACCTGACACCCTCTCTCTCTCTCTCTCTCTCTCTCTCTCTCTCTCTCTCTCTCTCTCTCTCTCTCTCTCTCTCTCTCTCTGTTATGTAGTGATGTTAGTAATAAAGGTGGTAGTAGTAGTAGTAGTAGTAGTAGTAGTAGTAGTAGTAGTAGTAGTAGTAGTAGTAGTAGTAGTAGTAGTAGTAGTAATGATAGTAAAAACAAGAACAACAATAACGATAACATCAACAGCAGCAACAACAACAACAACAAAACCACCACCACCACCAATAACAACAAATAAATAAATAAATAAATAAAACAAGGGAATCAGAAGAGAAAAAAACAAGAAATAAGACACAAACAAATACAAGAGAGAGCAAGAAGAAAAGAGAATAAGAATACATAATCAAGGCAAATAAAGCAGGAAATAGGAGAAGCGGAGGAGGAGGAGGAGGAGGAGGAGGAGGAGGAGGAGGAGGAGGAGGAGGAGGAGGAGGAGGAGGAGGAGGAGGAGGAGAGGAAAGGTGAAAGAGGAATAAGACAATATGAGAGAAAGAAAGGGGAGAAGGAAAGTATGAAAAGAGGAGAGGATATAGGAGAAAGAGGAAAGGAGGAAGAGAAGAAAGAAAGAAGAAAGGAGAGGGGCAGAAAAGCAAGGAAAGGGAAGAAAAAAAGAGAAAAAAGGAAAAAGAGAAGAAAGAGATGGAGAAAATGAAAACAAAGAAGAAAACAAGGAGACAGAAAGGAAATAAGAAATGAAAATGGAGAAGGAATATGAAAAAGCAAAGAAGCAGTAAAGATCGATAACCAAGACGAAGGAGAAGGAAAAGAGAAGCAGAGAAAGAAAGGAATGAGAGAAGAGAAAACAAGGAAGAAGAACAAGAAGAGGAAACGAAGAAGATATCAAGAGAAAAAAAAGTAGAAATGTAGAAAAACTAAATAAAGGAGGAGGAAAAGAGAAGATGAAGAAAAGAATGAGGGAAGAAAGAGGAAGAGAAAAAAACGAGAGAGAGAGGAAAGAAGGGAGATATGAAAGACAATAAATATAAATATAGGAAGAAAAAAAGAAAAATGAAAGGAGAAAAGACGAAGAAAAGAGTGAGGGAAGAGGGGAGGAGATAGAAGAGGAGGAGAAGGGGAAGGAGGAAAGAGGAAGAGGAAACAGAGGAGGGAAAATAATTGCACGCCATCACCAGCAGACAGGAAACAAGTTATTTGCAACTAAAAATAAATAACGGCATTGATAATAATGTCGATACTGCAAGAATGAGAAGGTGAGACAATAGTTGATGATGATGATGATGATGGTAGTAGTAGTAGTAGTAGTAGTAGTAGTAGTAGTAGTAGTAGTAGTAGTAGTAGTAGTAGTAGTAGTAGTAGTAGTAGTAGTAGTAGTAGTAGTAGTAGTAACAACAACAACAAGACATATATAGAACTAAAACTCAAAAAAAATGAAAATAAAGAGAAAACAAGAGAATATCCAAAAATGAGAGAGAGAGAGAGAGAGAGAGAGAGAGAGAGAGAGAGAGAGAGAGAAACGCAAAGAATTCAGAAACATGAAACGCGTCTGAGCCACGAAGCAGGAAATGAAGCACAAAGTGAGACAGCGAACCAAAGTGAACCATCTTGAGAGAGAGAGAGAGAGAGAGAGAGAGAGAGAGAGAGAGAGAGAGAGAGAGAGAGAGAGAGAGAGAGAGAGAGAGAGAGAGATTCGAACCCTTTAGTCTAAGCACGTGGAGCGGTTCGCGTGATCTTAGCGAATAAACCACTGATCCGAGGAAACCTCACGAACCCTTGCGAGAGAGAGAGAGAGAGAGAGAGAGAGAGAGAGAGAGAGAGAGAGAGAGAGAGAGAGAGAGAGAGAGAGAGAGAGAGAGAGAGAGAGAATGTTGAGAGGAATAGAAATTTTTACCTCGTGTGTGTGTGTGTGTGTGTGTGTGTGTGTGTGTGTGTGTGTGTGTGTGTGTGTGTGTGTGTGTGTGTGTGTGTGTGTGTGTGTGTGTCAATATTGGCCATTACAAAGCCAAAATAAAAAATAAAAAAACAGTAACAATGCATTTAGTAATTTATGACATTTTATTGGCGGTGGTGATTGTAGTGGTGGTGGTGGTGGTGGTGGTGGCGTAGAGGGCAGGGATATTCGTGGTGTTGGTAATTAATTAGTTAAGGGTGGTTGAAAGTATTGTTATTGCCTTTTATGTTAGTAGTGGTGGTGGTGGTGGTGGTGGTGGTGACATTAGTTGTGGTGGTGGTGGTAATTATCAAGGTGGTAGTGATGGTGTTACTAACAGTGATGGTGGTGCAGGTGATGGTGGTGCGGATAGCTGAGTACGACGATAATGGTAATGGTGAAATTTGCAGTACTGGTGGTGGTGATGGTGGTGGTGGTGGTGGTGGTGGTGGTGAACATTCTCAGCCACGCCTCCATCACAAGCCACCAAGTAATAATTTCAACGTAATCATGATCATAAATCTAATTAATGATGCTATACCCTTTCTCTCTCTCTCTCTCTCTCTCTCTCTCTCTCTCTCTCTCTCTCTCTCTCTCTCTCTCTCTCTCTCTCTCTCTCTCTCTCTCTCTCTCTCTCTGTATTTACATTTGCGAATTTCTCTTTGCATTGTGAATTTATCATCGTCATACATTATCATTACAATTATTATCATTATCACCATTATCACAACATGGCGTCACCTCTATTTGCTTACTAATACCTTCATCCTCCTGCCTCGTGCATCGCTTACCTGTCTAGTTTGTCTGTCCACCTCACCTGTCCATTTTTCCCACGTAATTCCAAGATGGCGGAAATTCCTTGACGTTGCTTTAATATTCCCCACGTGATAGAGCTCCTGTCTGTCTGTCTGTCTGTCTGTCTATTAATTTGTCTTTATTACACTTTTAAAACTGACAGGAATGGTTTTTGATACCTGGAATTAACTATTTCTACAGTGTGTGTGTGTGTGTGTGTGTGTGTGTGTGTGTGTGTGTGTGTGTGTGTGTGTGTGTGTGTGTGTGTGTGTGTGTGTGTGTGTGTGTGTGTGAGGTCATGTGTCCATCAGTCTGTTTACCTGTCTAATGTTTTATACTGCCATTTAAATTGACAGGAATGAATAAAGATAGTCATGATTAACTTATCTTTTGTATCTATAAGAATCTGCAGCACTTGTCTATCAGTATGTTTATTTGTCTATTTGTGTGTCCAATTTTTCAATCTAGCTTTAAAAATGAGTAATAGTTCAATGTTCCTCTAATTAACTGTCTATTTCTTTATTTACACGTACGGATTTAGAACTAATATGTTTGTTCATTTTTACCTGTCCATTTACCTGTATAAACTTTCACTGTAGCTTTAAAAATGACACTTATTAGCATTCTCTTACCTGTCTATTTCTTCATGAACAAATATGTATCTAAAAAAGTCCACCTGTCTATTTTTTTTCACATCTGTTTATTTCCAGTCTAATTTCTCTACCTTTAAAATGACAAACTGTTTAATGTTTCCCTATTCGACTGCCTATTTCTTCATTCAGTCTATTTGATCCTGCGCTTGTCTATTTATCTGTCAAATTTTTCACTCAAGCTTTAAAAATGACAGTATTTCAGTATTGTCATTAACTGTATTTCTTAATTTACAGGTGCGTACTTGGAACTGCTGTCTATTTGTATGTTTACCTGTCTGTTTACCTGTTTACTTACCTGTCCAACATTTACTATACTTTTAGAAATGAAAAACTGTTTAATATCGCACTAATTAACTGTCTATTTCTTCAATCACAGGTACGTATTTGTCACAAGCCCGACGCAATGTCCCTGGCTCTGTCTGTTTCCCGTGCAGCAAGTTTCCCTCGTGTCAGACTTCAGGGTGAGTGGAAACTTCCCCGTAATTAAGGCAATTAACTTCCTCTTTCATATCCCTCCCTGTGATGATAGACTGCGCGCCCTGCTAAGCTTCATGATAATTAAAGAATTCACTGTCTTCTTCACCATCTGCAGGAGACTCTGTCATCATCATCTCCTCCTCCTCCTCCTGCTGGTCGTGACAGGGGGAGAAAAGGTCATGAAAGGAGAGTGAAAGACCTTGGTGACCTTTTGATTAGCTAAGCTCTTTTGAATCTCCTTTTAAAATTGGGCAGATCTCTCTTTCTTTTTCGTCCTCCGTGTTTTTATAATGGTGAGACCAAGGTACAAGATGCGCTGGCTGGGTGAAGATGGGAGCACGAGAAGGTAGTTTGTTTGTTTGTTTGTTTGTTTGTTTGTTTGTTTGTTTGATTGGTTAGTGAGAGTAAGTGTTAGGTGGTAAGTTGGTTAGTTAATCAGTTAATCAGCAAGTTGTTTAGTTAGTTAGATAGATACATAAAGAGATAATTTGATAGACAGATAGATAGTGACAGATACAAATAGGCAGACAGACAGACAGACAGACAGATAAATAGACAGATAAATAAAGAGGAAGGTAGGTAGGTAGAAAAGGGAGTAATTGGTGAAAAGAGTGAGTCAGTGAGTCAGTGAATGAATGAGTAAGTCCTTCGTTAACTGGCAGTCAATCGGTTTGTCAGTCAGTCCAGTCACACACACACACACACACACACACACACACACACATCACGTATCCCAGTACCACTCCATCAGATAAGTCACATTCTGAACACCACTACAGTATTCCATTACAGTGATACGTCTCATCAGCGAGGCAATACAACGTTAAACACATCTCCTCCTACAATTCAATATCAATTTCCTCTATTCTGATCATTAAAAGACTTGCCAGAGTTTATAACGTCTCTATAGCAACGAGTGAAGGTAAACTCTCAATAAGAGGAAAAAGAAGAAATAAAGATACTAAACTGTATTCATTAACATAAGATAAAAACATCTGACGATTGTATTCTAATAACTAATAAATTTTACAGAGTTCACAAAGTTTCAATAGCAAGGAGGGAGGATAAGCTCAATAAGTAAAGGGGTAGAATTAACTTTTTCACCGCCACACGACACAATCAGCAGCAGAAGCAGTGTGTGAAGTCTTTACAAGCATCCACAAGAAAGTTAGTGATGAAAAGAATACATTTCGCAATTTCTTCCCAGTTCAAAGATTGGGTGTGGATGCGGAACAAGTAAAGGTGTCTCAGAGTGGTGAGGGAAAGGTGTACCAAGTGGCAGTCAAAGGGTTAAAGATGCCAGTGTATTTACATGATGAGATAAAAATAACGAGCAATTCCATTTTAACAGTTAATAGAGATTTCACCGTTTATGTGTTCTCTATGGCAGCGAGTGAGGTTAAACTCTACAAATAACATGAAGGGGGAGAGATAATGGTGACAAATTGTATTTA